>NC_083565.1:37413687-37720792 GCF_019925205.1 Metopolophium dirhodum | reverse complement strand
CAATACCATATCAGTAATAATTATGTCTATAAACGATAGTCGATATTAATAATAATATATTATATCGAAGTCTGTGACTACTACTACTACATAAACGTCCACATACACCTACACCGGCATCTAAGATTATAAATTATAATAATTTTATAATCAATGCTATCACAAAAGCATAAAAGGGTTTGGGACTTGTAGAAATTACACAATAATATTATAATCCGTATTGGACGTATACATGACATAGTAGCGTATAACATGAACAATATAGCAGACGGTACATGTACGTTTTCAAGTACGTTAGAGGAATTTAATTTTGCACGATATTTATTTAGGGTATATTCGAAGGGTATTGTAACTATTATCTTATGGTTGAACAACTAATAGCAACACAAAAGGATAGAAGGATAAAATATAATATAACCATCGAATATTTTAGGGAGGCTATAAGTTCACATTTTTAAACTTTCGAAATATTCTTTGCCCGACACGATTTTCACATTGGATATTATAAATGCGCTCGTATAGAGGTATTTAACCATATAGTATCACGGGTCAAAATGCACGAGGGAGATGCTGCAGAGATCGTCTACAACGACGGAATGTCTTGTGCGTGGGAAGTTGAACATATTTTAACAGACGAAAAAGGTACGGTTAATTATAATTATTATTATTAATACAAATATAATGATGAAGATTTTAATTTCTTTGTCCTTCCTCGTTTCCTATTCTACGCGACCAGCTCGTGATTATAATAATATATGCACAGTCATATAATAGTGACGGTCGACGATTTGCAGTCTCTACAACGATACTAAAAAAATGTTTTAAAATTGTACAAACAATTTCGCACGGAACGTGAGGCTCGGTGAAGCTCAGGTTTTCACTCAGCTCGCGATCGTGTGGGTGTCTGAGCTTGTTATGAAATAGTAATATTTAAATGTATTACATAGTATCAAATGTTTCGGACGCAGTAAAAAGATATGTATAATTATGGCCATCGGAAATATTTGGACGGTCGTACTTACATAATAATATTATAGTTAACAAATTTGTCCTACGTGGGTAGCTGCGCGTGTTTGCGTTTCATAGCTGAAAAGGTCGTAAAACCGACTTATCCGACTAATGATGTGAACGACATAAAAGCGTAAACAGTAGTAAAAAATATAAAATAATTTGTTCGAAACGCGTACTTAAAAACGATCTACCGACTATATTATAGTATTGTAAAATTACGACATTATCGTTTTGTCGTGCAGACGTACCTACGACAAATTTGTGATTTGTAAAAATGTACTGTCGGAGAAAGGTTGGCGAACACCGAAATGGCGTATAAAGTACCTATAGATATTTTAATTTTATATCGTGAACTCGGTTATTAATATTTACGACCGAAATTCGGATCCGTCGTTGACGTTTTTGTGCGTAGGTATCATCATTAGTCGAAAATAATATGTTCACGAAAATTTGAACAGACACGATTCCACCTATACCGCGATCGTAAAAAATGTAATTTTTTTTTTTACTTGAAAATGAATATTATATACAAACGGGTAGGTACCTAACTACTTTGCGTTTCGGAATGCAAACTGGTGACATGCAGCCGATGCTCTCCGCGATAATAACCGTTGATGTACGTCCATGTTATAATAATAATAATAATAATAATAAAAAATTTACTTATGTACACGGGATTTGTGTAATGCCGATTTGTTTGTTTTATTTCGTCGGATGTACACCGCGGCGGTGTTTACTGTCGAACAAGCACCATAAAAACCCGAGAGACTCGTGTGCTCGCCGGCGCACGCGCGTGTACCTATGTCAAGGGCCGCGAAGCGAGACTCGGAATCGTTAAAGTCTATACGATAATAATATATGAACATGTATAAATCTACATATTATAAGACAAAATAAAAAAAGAACGACACGTCCAGCACAGGATAGTAATATTATAAGTCACGAGATTTTAATCGACATTGTTCGGTGCACGTGTGTTTGTGTGACGTAGTCGTGTCGATAGACCGTACTGTATATAGATAAGTAACAACAAAATACTACATTAGACGCATCGGTGCATCGGTGCATGTTGGCATCGGTGCATGTTGGCATCGGTGCGCGGTGCATCGATGCACCGGTGTTGTGCAAGACACGGGCGTAGTGGAAAGCACAACGAGACAATATTCCAACTCGGGGCTGGCGGTCGGTCAGGACCTACAACCACTCTACTGTTCTCGGAAACAATCAGAAAACTTGTGTTTCCAGGATTAAGTGTGGGCGATTATGTAAATTAAATGCGCGAACATTGAGAACAAAACACACAATATTATTATTATCCCGTAAGAAAAATGTACCCCGGATTACAATATTATTATAGTGCGGCTAATGTGATCATAATGTTATTATTTGATAATATTCGTCGGAACGACATTAATTTCCGCGAGGACGTATTTAATATTATAATCTACACTCCAACACACACACACACACACACACAAACACAATAACTACCACGGGTATTATGAAACGAATTTAAACATAGCAATAACATCCTGGATTGGATGTTTAATCGCTTTTTATTCGTTATTAGCACCGCACAATCACAACAATATAGTTTAATACGCGTATTCATATAATTCGATGCGTCATTGGGGGGGATACAACGGTTATATTGTTGTTTAATATATTTTTTATGATCTATCCAATTTACAATAAATTACCACTCATTTCACCCGTTGTCGTCGAGTTTTTTTTTTTTAGTTATATTATGCACTTATACGATTTTGTTTTTTACCATTGGTATTATTTTCGTTCACGCGACGACTAAAAAATTAATCAGACGCAAGCCAGTCAACCGCATTGATATAATATTATTATGTTATTCTACTCGAAACTTCCCTCGACACTGTCAAACACTCATCGCAGTTTTCGTGTCGCCATGTCTGGGCCAGTGGTCAACAGTCTTGTTGAGTAAAAGTATTTGAATAAAAGTGTCCAAAGTACTTTCTAAGTAGGTACCTACTCAAATACGTGTTTACAATACTTTAGAATAATGTAGTTGGACAAAGATTTTAATTTCTTTCTCACAGTATCTGTATTTAAAATCAAAATATATTTTCTAATTTAATTTCAATCACGTTAAAATAAAAAATTTAAACCTATAACAATACATCTTTAAATTATTCCCAATCTAACGTTCAAATACTCCGACAAAAAAAAATTTTGATATCACCAATATCTAAGAATCGCAAGTACAAACACTTTAATAAAAAATATTTGGATTTGGATACGTCATATACATTTTTTTCTGAGCATTCAAATACCTACGTATTTCAAATACTTTTCAATATAAGTATCCTTGTCTACACTTCTCATACTTTGAAAAAATATCTTTGACAACACTGCTGGCCACAACGAGAACGATTTTCGTCGTCTGTTGGCGGCACTCGTCATCGGGATATCGAAGATCAAACGAAATCGCGCACAACACGTAGACTTGGTTTTTTTAGGAAACATCGATCGTATACGACACAGTGGGATGAAAACTGCTGAAAGTTGAAAGCTCCGTAATTTTTATTTTTTTTGTATTATCGAGGACCGGGGAGAGTACCGCGAATTGCATTACAGCTCCTCCGTTATTATTTTTATTAATAAAATAACATTTTGCGCGAAGGTGCGATTGTGATCGTTGTGTAGTTTGTTTATTTATTTTTTTACGCCTCGAAACGGTGAGCTTAACCTCGGAGAAGTGTAAGTTCCGGTGGTATACGCAATAATATAATATTATACCTACACAGTTGATGTGGCGTATTATATTATTACTTTTGAATACAAGTGAAGACTTTTTGAAATAAATTATGAAAAAAAAAAAAAAAAACGGTTGGATGTATCTCTATTTCGGGAGATAATTTAAAAATACGAAACGAAAAACTTCACGCGTGGTCGGCGATGCGCATTTCTTGTGACTCGGAAGCACAAAAATAAAATGCCAAAAATAAAATAACAACTGATAAAAAAAAATAAAATATAAGATAGAAAACAATCACGAAAACTTTTTGGAAGTAAAGACCGAGACTTTGTAAAGTTTTTAGACTTGTTCTTTTCTGTTTCTTATTATTGTTGTATTTATTATTCCTTCCAAATGAGATCTGTATTATTGCTGTTCTTTTTAGCACACTTTATAATATACGCGTATTGTCCGTAACATATTTGATATTATATTGAATTTTCCTAAGTTACTTAGAATATGACCTACCGAAAAACAACCCAAACAAATTCATGGTATGTGGTATTTGCTAATATCGCACCTATTACCTATTATAGTCGTTTGAAAATGTTTGAAAAAAAAATTATGAAAGAATACGAATCGACCGTTTTTAGTTGTAAATAAAATATAGGTACCTATTTCATGCGCTGTCAAAGTTAAATCAATTATAGAAAATCAAAACCAATTCATTTTTTTTTATATATTATAGCTTTGAGCAATAACTGAAGTGCCTATCTATAGTCAGGTTATATTTATGAGTTAAATTAATGCCATAACTTCAAAAAATTTTCAGATATAGGGAAATCTGTCGAAATACAATAATGATAACATTACCGTTTTTTTCGTTTGTTCGATACAAATTGAAAAACGAATTTTGGAAAAAGTCAAGAATATATTTATTCGAGTCAGGGTGATGACGTCCCTTATTGGTCTCGGGATGGCTTCTTGACAGTCCAAACTATAATATGTTAAGTTCTAACTTTTTGAAGTATTGAATAAAAAAATACTCCTATAGTATAATAGCATCAGGATACTTTAAGACAGTAAATAAATAATAAATCAATGAAAAATATGTTTATAAACTGCAGGGAAGTGGGAAAATAAAATTATACAAATTCCAATAACTGCAAACGACAACATTATTAAACGTTTAAAATGAGCAGTTATAAAAATGTAGAAATGTACTTAAGTACGGCTAAATTTTTATAAATCGGGAAAACGAAACGGATTTTTTTTTTTATTTAATTATCCATAATTTTCTTAAATGTCGGTCGGTGGTTGTCGGCCACGAATTATGCACTAAGTAAATTCCGCCCGTCACGCGAACCCACAGTAGTTGTGTGCCCCTCTCTCTGGGAGTTGCGGATTTTGTTTTGTTTTATTTATTTATTTTTTCGTATAATGTTATGTAAATGTTTGCAAGTAAGGCAATCTAATATTTTATGTCCCACTTGCAGGTCTTGGGCGTGTTTACCCGATAAAGGTCCGACGGCGAAAAACTATTTTCGCCCCTTTTTTATTATTATTATTATTACTATCATCGTTTTTTATTTTATATTTTTAATTACAATTTTGAATGGCCTGGAATCGTGGATATTTTTCGTCGGGAACCAAAATTTCCGTGTTATTTTCCAATTTATTTTATTATGGACGTCGCTGTCGCTGTTGTATTATTTATTCGTTCTCTCCTTTGTGTTTGCTGTCAAATATACTATTATTATATCGTGTTCCACATCGACTACAATAATATCATAATATACAAGTCAAACGCAACATTATCATAATCGTTTTACGTAAAAACATGGAAGTGAAAGAATATTATGTCAAGCGTGTCAAGGTTTCCCTGGTTAATCCCGCTAAATTAAATCGCGTTTATCTGATTTAGCCCTTAACAAACGCGCGTTATCTTTTCGTATCTCAAACCATTTAATTACAGTTTGCGTATTTGCGTAAACGAGTGGATGAGCACCATAATGATAATATTATTATCGTTATTATATCATCCAACGGACATTTTTATTAATGAATAATATGTTAGGTACCTATATGAAGATATTACGCAATTTTCGTGCTCGGGCAAGTGAAAAAAAAGTCCGATTGTTGTTTAGGAGTTAGATTTAGAAACGTTTTAATCAGGTACACAATATTGTGTACCCCAACACGACTGTATGAGACGTATAATAATAATTATTCTAATTTCTAATGTAAACACAATGATATGTATTATTAAACAATATGATTACCTACCTATAAATGTATATGAATTAATTCGCGATAAAATGTTATAAAAACATCGTATACTATTTTAACTGTAAATAGGTACTTAAAATATGTATATAGTATCCCTGTTGATATAACAATAATTATTTATTCACGACTCGACAACGAATATTGTATTTGTCGCGATCGAAATAATAATAATAAAGTGACAGCACTGCAGCAGCAGCAGCAGCTGTAACCGATAACCATATTATTAATATTGTTTTTATACCGAAATAATATCACGTCGTTTTAACAGGTCACCCGGGTTTGATTTGATTAAAATTTATAATCGTTCGAAATCGATCACTCGTATCAATGAATTCCCTCGGGACAGCTGGAGACGGCGTCCCATCTGGTGGGGGGGGGGGGGGGGGGGGCAGCTCGCGCACAGCCAATTTTGTATATAGCTGGTTGCGGTGTACAACTCTATTACAGAAGGAGATTATTATTATTACTATTAAATAGTATACGTCGCTTAGTCCCTGCGGGATCATCGTCGAGATTACGTGAAGCCCCGTGTGCCCGGTGTATAGTCTGTCGAGTCTTGAGTTTCGTGATTAAAATCTATATTATTATGCGAGCACACTTGACAACGCGTCGTGGCTGTAATACATGTTGCAACGATAAGTCGGGACAAATAATATTCTGTCTCCTCGACCCCTCCGAACTATATGCGGGGTCGGGTTACATATTATCATCGTATTATATACTCACATCGAATCGTCAGACGTGCGTAAATGGCTATTATAGTAGTAGCCTATTATTCCATGCGACGGTTGAAGAACTGCGAAGCTTTATCCGTGACGAAAATGACAGCAATCTCATCGGAGGGTGTGCGAAAACGTTTCCACCTCCAAAATATAAAATCTTTTTTTCTTTAAACGTTATTATTATTATTTTCTTTTTATATTTACACGAGTGCTATATGTACTTCGTCGATGCGCATTGCACATATATTTATTATAATTATCAGGGCTGTACATTTAACGCACTAAAAGCCCTTAGAGAATGTCAAAAAAATTTAATAAAATATGATCTTAAAATGCAAAAAATGCCAAAAGTTATAGTATAAAACTCACTTAAAATGGTTTGTAATTTAATTTTTATATTTATATTGATATTATAGGATATTATACACTATAGTGCATTACATTTTACATGCATAAATATGTGTTTATTTAAAAAAAAAATAATAATAAACCTTCTAAAATTTAAAAACCTATTACCTACAATTTTTAATCAACCAACTTAATTTGAAAATTCGTGACTGATATACAATATGCTACAAATAACTTATCTAGTTATCACTTATCTAGCAATTGCCTTATTTTATCGACGTATATACAGCCTGTGTACAAAAACAAAAAAAAAATGTTTTTCAAATACATCAATTGACAAAATTTGATTAAAAATACCGGAAAATGAAATAAAAAAGGAAAATATCACCTAAAAATGCAAAATAAAAGTTACATAATTTAAATGATGTACTTACAAGGAACGTTTCAAAATCATAAAAAAAAATGAAATTTCATACTAATTCACATCCCAATAATTAACGTTATCGGTCATTTGAAAAGTTTTAAATCGCTTTGACATTATATTATTATACACCAACAAAAATCATTTAATCCTCGACCAATATGGTATTTCACCATCTAAATCATTGTCGTCTGTCTGAGCGTGCAAGGAGGCCGTTGTATGTTCAAACAAAACGTTTTGAAAACGAATAAAAATCATAATATTAATTTGCACTTTTGGTATTGAAAAGGTTAATTTTCCCGTCGAACGATCGGTGCAATGTTCGAAGAATAATATTGTAATTATTATTTTTGAGCCGAGTGCAATTTTATGGACTAAAAGCGAGGCGGGGTTGGCGAAGTAGAGTGAACAGAGTACGCCTTTGAGGGGGGTGACTCTGACGTGATTTAGAGCCTCGGAGAAGACAGACTCGAGCCGCTGCACTGTAATATCATTACATTATTATTTATTTTATATAGCTACCAGTCGCGGTATACTCGGGTAGCGCGGTAAATTTATAAACGTATACCCGACGGGGACCGCGGTAACCCACCACTGCTGCTGCTGATGCTTATCGTAATGAATAATATAGAGTTTTAGTGTTTTGCACGCAACGCGTATTATTTACTATTTACACGATTTAAACCCCGAAGAGCCGCCGCGTGTTATGCAACGATGATTATCATTATTTTTGTCGAAAATGATATGATAATAATATTATTATGAAGACCTCTGTATATGTGTGAAAGAAAAACGCTTCTCTCTGACTTGGACGCGCGATAAAAGATCAGAGGATTTGGATCGTTTGTGTCGTCGTTTGTAGCCCTATTGTAGTATTATTGTAGGTACCTAAATATATATTTTATGCGTATTATAATAATACTATTATAATATTATAGGTGACCAAGGTGAGTAAAAATAAAATCTCGGCACGCGTTTTCGATAACATTGTTCGGCACGCGATTTCGGCGTTATATTTAATACCTATAATAATATGTGCACATTATCCACCTCTTTTAATGGTTTTGCACGGCTGAACACAATTATTATTACCATTAATGTTTAGCATATTATTATTTATTATATAGGTATTATATTATTACGGGTGAACACAAGTACAATCGGATGTAATCCGACGTGGTTTTAACGTACCTACCTATATCATTATATTATAATAGTCTAACGACTAATAACGCACAAATAAACCAATAAATCGTGTTATATAAAAATACCCGAAACTGGAAGATAGGCCGTAGCAATGGTGTCGGGTATGGTTGTAACAATATTAGTAGTACTATCGAATTCGAATTTACGATTATGCGATAAAAAGGAAACAGACGCTGAAGAAGGGTTCACTGCAACAACCATGCAAGTCAAATTTTACTAATTGTTGAGGACGAGCAAAATGAAATTCCTTATCTCATTTACCACTATGGGCGGAAAACGTATCATTTTCAGATATCTTTGGAAATAATAAATCGATTTTTCTACCAAAATATAGTATTTCTTTTATGAAATTAATATTCCATGAGCGATTTCTCAAATTTTTTGATAAAAGCGGACTTGCCTTGTTGTTGCATTGAGCTCTTCGCTCATAATGTTATAATGTTATATTATTGAATTTGGTTGATGTTTTAGCTATTTTTTATTAAGTCTACAAATTCGTAATGAATACGCTCTCAACTCAGCCAACACCGTAAAAAAACAATAATTTCATTAAATAATCCCAATGTAATATTATTATCTCTATTATCTGTTATTACTGACGAATAGGAATATCTCTCAAATACGTATAAATACGCTGAAAGAATCTTGAAAAAAACGGAGTCACAGTTATGATGAAAATATGTACCTATTTTTGGAATTTAGTCAATTTTACGCATTATTGACGACCAGTTTAATGGTTATTGGTTATTAGTTCTCACTTATTACGTTACTCACGAGCTGGTAACCGCGATATTTTCTGTCGGTCGGCGGTGGCCGTTTTTCTTCTGACCACCTGCTTCCGATGATTCCTTATAATATTCCTTAAATCGTTCGCGGTATACTCGGTGACCGGTCTACCGCGTTTGTATCGTCGCTGGTAGAAGGTCGGTCTGAGGAAACAATATTCAATTTATATATTTTCTGCCTGTAGTTGGTGCGCAGTTTAGTGAAATAAATGAGCTTTTTCAAAAAAACAATATACATATAATTTTTCGTTTTGCATGGACAAAATATGCGACGACGCGTAAGGTATGGACGTGGGAGGTGGGACGTATACGACGTTTTATACCTTACCTCGCGTGCGATTTTGTAAAACTGAATAAATGTAAAATGGGGGGCGGCGAACCATGATACGCGACCTGGTACCTACCTCGCGGTGACCGCACGCAGTGTCGACCGACACAATATGCGACTATTGCGTCCTTGAACTTCACTGGCCCGAGGAGCGGCGCTGGTCTTGGCAACCGGTCGCGTCGGGGAATGCCGGCTGCTGCGACCGTACGATTATTTATTGACTACCTACCTACCTAGGTATATGTTGTGTTATATTGTTCTGTATTCAGCATTTTTTTTTTCTTCCTCTTCTCGACGTTCTTCGCGTCGTCCCCGCATATGATATAGGTATAGGTACCTCGGCCGAGCGATTCCGATGATATCGCGTGTGACGTGCTCGCGAGAGACAAAAAAAAAAAGAGAGAAATGTAAACACAAAAAACGTTTCAATTTCACTGGGTCCGGCGGCGGACGTATCGGCCATCGCGCATTCCGTCGCGTCGTCCGCCGCCCACCGACTTGCGGACAAACTATAGAGACTGCTATTACATTATTGTCATTATTATTATTGTTATATACGTACATATTATTTATGCGCGTTCGACGACCGTATAATGTAATACATAATGTCACGTATAGCGTGTGTGTAGTAACTGTGCAGTGTGCATAACATAATATTGTTGTGGTGGCTAAAGTTATACAAACACGACAAGACACTTTGTTATTTGTTATAGAGGCTGCAGCTGGTGCAGGTATAGTCACTATAAAACACGCGGTGACGTTTTTCGTTTACGTGGATAAACAGTAGGTATTCTGAATCGCAAGCGATTTTGTTGAGGATTGTGTAGGGGCTTCTTCGGTTCAGGTCTACGGGAGAGGTTAGAACTGGGCCCCCGACACTGAAAATCGTCGTCGACAATAACAGTCCATCATAATTATTTAACGTTACACAATATAATATTGTTGCGTACGAGAAAATGTTTGAATTCTATGTGACTTTCGATGTTGTATACAAATTAGGCACCTTTACCTAATTGGCTATAATACGTAGGTTTGGGAACTGAGCGCAAACACACTTGAAATATTTTCGATTATTTTTCTTTAGTATTGAGCGTTAAAAACAATATTTGTAGAAACCTTCATCGAAGACAACTTGCTCGTAATGCGTCGTCGTTTACTACTTGACATACAATCAATCACGATTATCATAAACACGAGGGAGTTAATCATTTAATTTTTTTAATTTTCACATCACAGACCTCGATATAGGTACAAGACACAAGTATATAACAATAGAATGGTGTATTTATGAATAAGTACAAAACAAATAAGTTACTATAGATGCTCTTCTCTGTGAAAACATTTTATTAAGTACCAAGCTATTTAAAATAATTATTGATTTTGGTATTTTTTAGCAAACATTTCTTCACAATATAGTTCTACGAAACTATATTTTTTAAACAACTATTATTCGATTTACTACTAAGTGCGTTTCTTTTTAAACACTTCAGTGCTTTGATTTCTATTACCTAGGTATACTGACGAAAGAACAGTACACCTACCTACAATACTCATCACAAATTCACAAATCAATAATGTCTTAATTCAAGCTATTCGTGAGTAGGTAGTGTTTTTATAAGTACCTATTTACTATTGACGTAGTCAAGACAAATCGAGCACATATAGCATACAGTCAAAAAGTTTCCATGCTATTTTTTTGAAATACTTTCCAATGCGATTTATCAGTTCTAAACTCCTCGAACCTTAAACGATATAATAAACATCATAGTAATTTATAGCATAATAGTAGCTAATATTGCGTATTGTGTGCATCAAATACTATGACCCCATGGGGCGTCACAATAATATTAAAAGAAATTCGAAAATATGTTATGAAAACCATATTGAAATAATATCAGCTATGAGCGTCCTATTATACCTACCTACTTAAGGATATTAAAAATAAGTTCGTTTGCATAATAATACAGTAAATATTAGTCATATTACATTATGAAAAGTAGGTACACGAATAATATAATAACATATAATATCGTATTTACTATAATATACTACTTCGATGAACAATATATTACGCATCGACAAATGTACACACACGTGCGAGCAGCTATTAATACGGATATATAATAATAATAATAATAATGATATACCCACGTGATATAATTCGGAAATAATAACGAGGAGGGGAAAAAAAGAGTAAAAATATTATAGACGGGCACACTATTAATACAACAAATCGATACAAGTGCGGAAGACCGGAAGTAAAGCTTTTCGTTTACCGTAGTTGCTGCAGTTGTATCATACTATTATAGTCGTGTACCGTAAAACTGAATAATGATAAAACGCAGTCGGGGCCGGTTTTCCACGAGGAAATTTAACGTCAAAGTATTAATAATATTATAATTATATCACTGCACTATAAGTCGTCATACTTCATATATATTATATTATAGTCTATACACGTTCCGAGTGCTCGGTATTAAACAAACATTAATTGTCTCGCCGGTTCGACTGTTCAATAGTAAGTAGGTACATAATATCTGCAAACGCCACCGCCCCCGCCGCGACCCTCCTCCACGGAAAAACTCCGTTTAAAAAAAAAAAAAAGAAATTTTCCGAACACACACACACGCAATCATGTCGTATAATAATATGACGGAGATGAAAAATACCATTTATATAGCTCGTCGTCACCGGAAATTGCGTCGCATCGTTTTCGATTACGAACCGTCGCGGGGTAAGTTATTCGACGTTATGATGTCGCGCGGCGTTCGCACTATATTATATTATATTATTATTATTATTATTATATATTATTGTTAACGATTCCGACGCGTCACAGCCTACACAGACTTAATGGGATTTCTTTCTATGATCTATTATCAGCCCTTACCTAGGGGTGAAGAGGTTGGCACGACTGCGTGCTCGGCGGTAGAGGGGTAGTAGCGCAATGGAGGGGGGGGGGCGATGTTCCGCGAAAATATCTTTCGCAGTCGCGCGAGTGTCGTCAGCGTTGCCATGACCTCTGCGCCTATTAATGATAATAAATTATAGCGAGAAACCGGTTAGGTGGTGGTCGCACCGCACACGAGAGTTTTGAAAAAAAATAATTAAGATAAAAATACGAACGACCTGCTGGAAAACGCACCACTTGTAGTACCTACCTATAATATGCAAATCAACCTATATACAGAGTGATTCACCGAGCATGCTCACCTCCCATTTTTTCCTTTAATAACAAATTTGTTGAAATTCTGATTTTTTGAATTTACAAATATACTCAAAGACTATATTCTCATATTCTTGAATTTTTTTGTACTACTTAAGGAGCGTCCAGTGGCAATAAAAACCCTCCTTTTTTACTGCGAATTATTTAACAGGTAATTTTCTTGAAAATATTCATTTAACTACTAGTACTAATTTTAATTTTGATAAGTCGAACATTTCAGAAAAACTATCTACTGTGTAGTTGAACAGAGGTGTTCTCGTTTGAAAAACAAAAGTTTCTATCTCTGCAGAACATTGCTTGAGAAGTAGAAAAAATCTCATCTCCATCAGATTTTGAATGACTGCGTCATTGAAGAAAAAATTGGTAAGCGTGCTTGGTGATTCACCCTGTATATATACATTATTTTTTCATTTTTCAGGTTGTGGGCGATGGCGTATCAGTAAGTGCATAATAATATTATTATACGGTCAACCTAACCGGTCTGTTTCAGGACTCACGCACAAGGAACACCGCCATCCGAAGCAGTGTCAGACTTCAGGACCAAAAGAATCCCACACCTACGTCTCCTGCACGTCGTCGTCGTCCTCCGATCGCGATTTTGTCTGGACCACGGTATAATATTATGTCTAAAGATAATATTAAATATTACAGCAGCATACCACGACTGCGGCGGTCTGCCCGGCCGCCGATATATCGTCGCGATTTATTACGGTATTATACTATTATATGTAAAACGCATTATAATTTATAGGATACACCGACCAACGCTGCGATAATGTTATTCTCCTCAGCCTTTGCTCCGTTCGCCTACTGCACCACCCGCCGAATACCGATAGCTAGATGTGAGTGCTGTAAATTTACCAGGTACATTTTTACCGGTAAGATAATATACCGTTAATTTTACCAGTAAATTATTTTTTACACAAAAAAATTTTGTGTGGCCCTTCTCATCAAATGCAATCAAAAACGCCTATCCTGAATTGCAAAGAGATATCTTTTTTATCAACTGACAATAATACCAATACAATAATTATTATACTTTTCATCTTTTATATTTTCTTGACACTGTGATTATAAGTAATGGGTAGGTAAAATTAAATAAACATAAATGTTTTGACATAAATGCTATTATATGGTAATTTTGATAAATTAATTTTAATTATAAAAAATTAAATATTAAATAATTTATATTCATTATTGCTATTATTAGAAAGAACTATATTTGTCAAGAATATAAAAATGTATCTAATAACAATCGTATTTACTAATAAAAAAGATATCTCTAAGAAATTGTATTATTTAACATTGGATTCTATTTTAACATTTTTACCACTTTATTGGTAAATTTACCGATATTTTTTTTTACGTAAATTCTCCATCTCTACGGCAATAGCGATATAATTTCGCTGCGATGTACGTTTTCGGAGGCAAATAATAATTATTGACATCGAACGACTGTTGTACAAACGGCAGAATTACAAGAGGCAAAAATAAAACGAAACTTTTCGAACCGATGATGTGTGCTCGGGTCTTCGATTTTCCGAGACCGCGGGGAAAACTTTTCACGACGAAGCACTTTCCGGACGCGACGGTTTTGCTGAACAAATAAAGCGATCGAAAACCGTCGTATTATCCTTTCGTCGACGTTTTCACATTATCGCTTTGATTTCGTCGCAATAATAATAATATTATGACGATGTATAGTAGTATATAATTATTATTAATTATACGATATACAAATACACACCGAATACCCGTCACGGTGCAGTAATATGACTAATGGGTTGTACCTTATATCGTTTTCTTTGACCCCGCCGCAGCAACACTATATGGAAGAATTTCCAAACAATTTGCACCGTTTGCGATGATGTACATTAGCGTTTGCGAACTTTGAAAACAAATCAAACGTACGAGTTTATGAGCACCCACACTTATGCTGGCGATAAATTTGGTTTTAACGCGTACGATGTATATAATATTATTATTATAAAGTCACTGTAATAATATTATAATATTCGCATTGCATACGCCGTATAGAGCGTTTTATGGCCGACGATAAAGCAATAATAAAATGTCCAAACTATAATAGAAGTGTATATTATTTTCCATTCCGCGAACAATATCGCGTTACAATAAGTATTGTAAACAATAATTTATAGTATTTTTATTAGAAAAATAATCATACGTTTCCATTAAATAAGTCGTAAAAACGGTCAGCGCAACCGAAGTGCCCTAATGGAAACATTGTATGATATTATTGTATTACTCTTTTTACTACTACTGCTACTACACACATACATACATATATAATAGCTGGGGCTCGTTGTTTACTGTTGTTGTTTGGTAAAATGTAATTTCGGTTAATCGTATTATCAAACAATGTAATAAAGAACGTAATGTATGTATTATTATATACGCGAATAAAAGTAGCATTTTCCAGTACGACATTAATAATTAAAATCCGCCTATGATAATAAAAGTCAAATAATTATCGGGGGACGACGATAAAAATCGATTGATAAAGCTATTAGATTTTAAAACGTTTACGGAAAAAAAAACAATCAGAAAACTTTTTGTTCGGAGAGTCCTGCACGGAGTAGGTTTATTGTGAGATTATAGAATTAGTGTTTTCGAATAAAATTGATAATATTAATATCTAACGTCGGCGCATAGTATCAGCTGCAATGTGCTTAAAGTTTTTGGGAAAACGAAAGTCAGCTACTCTGTAAACACAATACTGTGCACAGGAAAAAATATTATTGTATATTTTATAATAAAGTTATGTCCACCCTCCCCTCCCCACGATCGCTGATGACCACGACAATTAACCTACATTATTATTTCGGACGTCGTGCGTATGATATCTTACAACTTTGATAAATTACATGTACATAAATTATTACAATATTATTGTGTAATGTTTTTTTAATGACGCGAAATCGCCCGCATACACGCTCACCCGAAAACTTCTAACCCGAAACTGTGAGATACAAAGTCGGCCCCCCAAAAATATTAACCGAACTTAGCGCGGCAAATTCGCGTGGATCGCTGCCAAAAAACAAACAAACCGCGTAAGTAAATATTATACCGAATAGAAACAATAACGAACACGAAAATATATAATATTTTCGATCCGTTTTCACGATTCTGATATCTCAACAACCCCCCCCCCCCCTATACTACACGCAGTTGGAGCGGATGTCGCGCTCATATTATTATTATTATTATCGTTAATATTATTTTAGAAAACCATTTTTCGTACGTTCTACCGGTAACAACCGCGAATACCATTAACGCAAAACGCCAAACTGCAGTCACGACACGACTGTTGAATGGTTGGCAAAGGGTGGGGAGGGAAGGGTGGAAGGCGTTTGTATTCGGAATCGGTCGCACGCGATCATCGTTTACACACGACTACCGATCGAGCGGTTTGTTTTGGAGCGTTTCCAAGTTTCAATTTCTCGCCGAGAACCGATGAAGAAGTGGTCTCGCAAAACTTTCCCGACCGCGCATTTCTGTGTACGATAATAATAATATGATATTATCGATATCGTATTAAAAAATTCAACGGTGAAAATATTTTCAACCACCTGGCGGCCCGATCCTACGGGTTTTCGTCGTCTGCGGCCCCAAATTTGTGTGTAACGTTACACTGTCCAACAGTGGTTTTAATTTCGACGCGGAAAACCCGATAACAATCGTTTCGCGTATCGCGATTTGCGACTGTCTATATTATTATACTATCGTTATTATTTACAACTGCATTGTAATCACACGGTGCTGCAGTTGTATGGAAGGCTGGGCATCAAAGAGTTAAAAAGTTAAAGCTAAGCTGGAAAATGTATTTTATTTTAAATTTTTAACTTAACTATATAATTTAATTCAACTTAATTTAAACTTAACTAGTTACTTTTGACTTTTCATTAACTCAACTGTTAACTTACTAAATTTCTTGTTTAATTAACGTGAAATTAACGAATTATTTTTAATTTTAAGAAGTAAGTTAAGTTAATTTATTTTTATTATATTTCACTGTTTCAGTCAATTTCGTTTTCATGTCAAAAAATATTTACCGTGAATTATTAAAGTTAAAAAAGTATATCATTCGAATTTAACTTTTATGGAAATACTGTATAAATTATAAATACTATTATAGTCTATAATTTAGTTTTGGGTTGGCAAAAAATTAACTACACTAGCGTTGTATAAATAAATTACATTTTTTCTAACTTTATAAAAAGTTACAAAAAGTGTATAATACATTTTAATCTAACTGAGTTAACCTATAGTTAAATTAACTTTTATTATTTAGTTATTGGTGCATATTAACTTAACTGTGTTTGAAAAAATCATTAACTTGCACACGCTTGGACTTACATATTGTATTATAATATGTATACTTAATGCGAGAACTATTAACTAGGTATTGTGTGCGCGTATAATGTATTATGTAGATCTCGTGATTGTACGTTTTTTTTTTTGTTTCGGTCGTTCCAACGCGATCGTGAACGTTATTATTTTATTATTGTCGGACAGAGTTCGCTATAATAATATATAATAATGGCACGTATTATTATTATTGCGTTATGCGTAAGCGCGTACATTACGAGCTTCCGATTAATTATTTCGTTATTGCAGCAGCTCGTCCCCGTGATTTTCCCCGAGATTTGTATCGAAGTACACAATTTTAAACAATCTTTACTGTAACACGTAATGTGTACTACAACAGGACTATTAACCAAGCAAGGTGGTTACCTTCGTTTTTTTTTCACAGATTTTTAGTAATATCCTTACGCATTTATTATCTTCGGTAGGATTCCAATAACTACTGAAAAACTTAATCGATTGAAACTTCAACTGAGCGTATCGACATTTTCAAAAACAAATTATGCACAAAAAAAACGGTGGATTCTAGTTTGAACACTTCTCGTGTATTATACTACCTACAAATTAAAGATCTCTAGAATTCGAAAATATGATATCTTAGACGTATGCGTATATTTGAAAATACCAAAACTCAAATAAATAAATTCATTACATCAGAGGATATAAACGGGGGTATAGCAGAGCTTGCTTGGGGAATCACCCTGTATATCACGATACGAAAATCGAGTACGGAATGTACGTAGAAACTGCCATTTTAGTGCGTGATTGCACCGAGCGAGTTGCGCGTTTTTTTATTTTATTTACGAAACGTGCGATTAATTGCACAACCATTTCAAAATGTCGACATCGTTTTGGAATTTGTCGCATATTCGTGTGTACGAGAAGGGACTTGCGGCATAAAATATAACAACTACAATACGTACCTTATAATATTATTATCTCACCTCCAGTAGCGGACGTTCAACAGTAATAATAATAATAATAATAATAATATGTCCGTTTAAAATGTAAACACGTTTCACGTTTGACCGACGGAAAATAAAACGCTACCTATTTGAGAGTCGACGCAAACCCTTACAATAATAATAATATTATATCAGTGTACCTATCGTACGACACCGACGTCGTGTTTGAGATGTGAAGTTATATTCGGCTGACTGCTGAACGTACCTGTAACACAAAAACGAAATAGAAAATTATTAGTTTATTTATCGTACAACGTGCAGTATACCTATATATTTCATATTATATTGTTATTATTTTTGACTATATATTTTATTACGTTATATTATTATAGTTTTCGTGTGTCGGTATATAATATTGCTGCGTATATTATTATTGTAGACATGGAAGGAAATAACACTTTCGCTATAGACTATCGCAGCTGCAGCGGTGTATAATAATAATAAAATATAGAAATATTATAGGTAGGTAGGTAATGTATTTTGCGCGCGCTCTATATAAAATTGTTATATTATATACCCGTCGCGGGTGTATCCCATATATATATATATAATGGTAATATAGTAAATAATAATATTATATATAATACTATTACTATTATTAGGCACGTTTTACTGCCGGCGGAGAGCTCAATCAAATAAGTGCGATACGCGTTTTGTTTTTACGGCGGGAAACCCGGAAAATTCGCACCCGCGGCGCATCCAATTCCCCACGGCGCCGCATTATAATAATACTGCGAGTAATATAATATATTATTATATTATATATAGGTGGGTAGATAGGTGGGTAGGTGGCTAGAGTTCACGTCTTATTCGTCGGCTACATATAATCATATAACTACTATACGAACGTCCTGCAGCGCGACCTGCCAAACGAGAGAAACGGATATTATCGAATACCGTCGATAAATGATTATAATACCGCAGGTAAAATATACATAATATTATGATATACCAAGCGATTCCGAGGAATTTTCATAGGTAAATTGATGTTATATTTTTGCACGATACAACGGTCGTCACAGCGCAATATTTTTGGAAAAACCTATTTGTTTTTTCAAAAACACGCGCGTACCTATCGTCAGAGAAAATTTCTCGTCTAGTCCTACTGTACAATATTTACGACAGAACCGCCCTGTGGCCTGTATTATATACATCTTACACTCGCACTCATATAATATTATGATACTGACGATATTATTATTTTACAGGAGGCATTTCTCTAAAAGATTAACCTTTAAGTACGATAATACGCCACACAAAATTAAAAAAATAATAATTTCAGAACATATTAATAGCTATAATTGTATTTAAAAAATATTTCAACGTTTGGACGCATTTTTTATGTATAATAATATTGTACCTATGTATACAAAGAAACGTCGTACCTATTGATGTAATAAATTGATTTATTATTGACATAATATTATATACATAGTGATTCGAAGTAATTTTCTCGGAAATATATTATGTTATTTTTTTTCAAAATATTACGGTCGAGATTGCCATAACACAATTTTTTTGAAAAACCAATCTATTTTTTCCATAGTAGTCATATTAACCGAGAAAATTACTGTCTAAACTGATGTAAAAATCACCCTGGGAGCTGTACCTATTACTCGCAATTTTATAATAATATTATGATACCTAACAAAATGTTTTGTTTTGAAGATTAACTTTTAAGTACAATAACAAACCGTTCAAAGTTTTCAAAAAAATTATTTTATTACACACCTAAAATAATATCGTATTTAAAATATTGTAAGTTTTTGACGTTTAATATAATAATATTGTGTTTACGCAGAAAGGTCGTACCTACCTATTATAATTGACATAATATACAACAATATACGATAGGTACATATTGTAGCCTACAGATGCAGCAGTTGTATACCACGGTCGCGGTATACACAATAATATTTACATATGTCGTTTATTCGAGCGTTCAGTCGATTCAAGTGCAAAGTGCTCGTGTAGTGTACCTATGACTATAGTATACAATATTATAATATATTATTTACACTGTGTAATTGCAATAAATTCACCGTCGAGAGCTGTACACGACGCGAGCGGACCTCAACGGAGAGTACGGTTTGCTCCTCATTTGCATAATACATACCGCGATTACCACTACAACTATATGTAGGCATATTCGTTACAAGGATATAATATATTGTACACGATGATATTTTATTATATATTTTATAATGGAAGACGAGTCGTAAACAATGACTGCGCGCTGGGATAAAACTATGTACGAGCGGTCGTACACGAAGGATAAGCAATAATATCATCATCTTCGTCATCGTCGTATTGTAACGATGCGAGAATGATAATATTTTATAATAATATTATGCGATTCACACGCGAGTTAAGATGCGATTGTGGCCAAGGTTCGCACGGAATGATAAATATGTAATATATTACCTAGGTAGGCATTATTATTAATATCGCGAATGGCTGTAATGTTATTACAAGAAAGCGCGGTGGGTATTCGAATAAAAGAAAACCACTCGTACGCGATATTTCTATGTATCAGAGCAAAGACGTGGGCGAAATTAATGAAAACAGTTAACTCGAGTTGAGTGGACACAAAACTATTGTCAAATCAGAAGCAGTTAACGAATAATAAATATTCAACTGGAAAATTCTGAAGTCGATATAGATAATGATATTAACTCAATTCGGTTTGAAACAAGGTGAGTAACCGATATAATTTTTTGATTAGTACGAGGATCACATAAATGGTATTTTGCTTGAAATAATTTCATCAAGAGACACGACAGAAATAATATTATAGCAGTATTATATTATTTTTTATTTGAACTGTGTAAACGGATTTCAAATTCGGCTTGATAGATTATTTTTAAATCGACCTAAAAAATCATAGTCATCCAGTCATCGAATTTAGCCGAGTTCACAAATCAATTAGACAATTAGGTAACTTTCGAGTATAAAACTTTTAAAAAAACATAAGGTCAACAGTGTATAATATCATTACATCGTATTCAATGGGAAGCTCGGACCGTCCGACAGTCAAAAGGCGAAAAAAAAGGCGCGGACCTGGTTTCATTTCGGAAAACCAAAAGGGAAACCGTCGTGGTATACGATTTCTCGCACAGGTAGACCGTTCGTGACCCCGCCGAGACGCGCATCTATTCAATTTTACATTTCCTTTTTTTTTTTCAAGTCTACCGACGAATTTAATTAGTTTGATGCATTTTCACAGTCGTTATAAATATATTCGTGTGACCTCCGTGCGAGTTCGCATAAAGTCATAAGTACACGAGTTTGAGTAATTAATTTTACGCGGTTTCGAATTCGAAACGAAACAAAAAATATTGTCTTCTTGACCTCGGGCAATGCAATAACATAACAATTTCTAGTTTTGAAATATTATGACCCCATTTGCGGGTCGCACTATGTACACACACACACAATGATGATAATAGCAATAATAATAATATACACTATACGAGTAGTTAGCACTAGGTACGCACTTATCCGCCAGTTGTCTATATAAGTTATAACCGTACGCGGTACCCACGTCTCTCATTATCTTCGGTACGTCGACCACCGCGGTCTGGGGTAACCACTTGCAGCAGTTTCCCGGGGGGGGAGGTGTCTGGTCGGGTCCAGAATTTTAATTAAGCTTTCTCTATCGACTCTCCCTCGAAAGCGCCCAAACGGCGAAACGCTCGCGTGTGGCTAAGTCGCGTTCGTCTCGAGTCCTGCAGGACGGCGGGGCTTACGTCCAATTTCAGCTACCTATATGTGAGGCACGTGCCGATATCCGATACGGCCAAATCCCGATCGCGCCACCGCATCAAGCTTCCCACGACGACTTTTCCCCGACAACATGTAATACGTATATCAAACGCTCACTTTATAAGCTCACTATATATATTGTTATGACCCGCGACGAGGGACGAGGAAATCGGATTTCGGATCATTAGACTTGCCGGAGTGCGCACGAAGGCGATTGCGTTCTCGATTTGAGAAAACAAAGCTCCGATAGAACTCGCTCATATTATATATATATAGACTTGTTAAAAAACTACTATATATATCCGCACACGGCTACCCTTCGACATGGCTTTGGTATTCCGGCAGTGTGTGGCGACGACGACGACGACGAGTGGGAAAGAAAAAAGGTCGCGCTGTATATATAGATCGAATCGGTCGGGGGTGGAGAGCGGAAAGGAGTTTGGGGGAAACGAAGAAAGAAAAACGACGCGTGTGTATATAAAAAAACAAATTGTATTGTGTGTGTACCAGAGAAAATAAAAGCGGGAAAAAACACTTTTGGACCGACAATTGGCCGGCGGTCGATTTTACGGTTGTTAGACAACCGTATTAGCCGCCTTGGTAATCTGGAAAACGCACGCGTGTTCACATATTATTATTTTCTTTGCGAAAAGTGCCCCTCTCGATAATAATATACATTATATGAACTCGGGAGAAAAGAAAACTCTCGTTTAACGACATAACGATATGCGCTTCACATAATAATATACTGCAGAGGTACTTGCCGCAGCGACGTGTATGTTAGGTTGCATATTGTTATCGCTCGCCCGTTCCAAGTTCGTATCATAGACATCTGCGCACGATAAAATTATCCGTCGGACTGACTTTCTGGCTGGCATTTAGAAATATTTATCGGTTTTATTATTGTAGTCGGAGGGCGAGCGGGAAAACAATCTAATAATACTGCTGCAACGTTTTTACAAAATAATTTTGTGTCGTGTGGAGAGCAGGCGGAGACTTGCTCCTAGAAATTTCAAAAGGAACTGAGCAAAAAAATAAAGGCGAAACGGTCACTGGTGAAATGTAATTTGCGACCGCGGCGATAATAATTACGCGAAAATAAAATATTATTTTGCGGCAGTGTGTGTGTGTGTGTGTGTATATGTCTCTCACGGAGTAATAATTGCGTAAGTGTACCTCCCTGTGAGTACGCAAAGGCCACTAAAGTCGGTTGCCCGAAGTGATTTCCATAATCTGCGGGAAAATGGTTTTAAATATTTCACGATGAAAATCCTATTACCCGTCTGATAATACCTTCGTTTTTACAAAATAATTATGTGGCGGGACCACTTATCGTGGAGCGTTTGTCCGTTGATTGTGGGAAAATTATACGACTTACTATCCGCAGAGCAGGCGGAGACCGAGAAAATTCTAAATGAACTGAGCGAAGAAAAATTAAGTCGAAATGGTCGACTACGTGCTGAAAACAAGGACGGAATGTAATTTGCAACGGCGGCGATAAGTGCTGAGCACACGACGATAATATTCTTCTCTGTGTGTGCGTCTCTGATGGAGTAATTGCGTAGGTGTATCTACCTACCTACCTGTAAGTATGTGCAAAGGCCATTACTCGATTACCCCACGCGATTTCCATAATCTGCGGATTTCACCCCATTGTTCGTTTAATGTCGAATTACATTATAATAATGTTATGCGGTCGCGTACACGGCACAGGAATGAGGGTCTCAGCCCGCGATTTTAATGACCGAACGTGCGTGGGGGCAGACCTATATATATTAATATTATAATTTGTAAATGATTGCGTGTTCCATCGCGCAGACGACGACGGAGCACGTGTTACCTCCGATCAGAGGTTTAAAAATTGAATAGAATTTTAAAATAAAATCGCGACCGGACGAGTATACGCGTGAATGGATGTGGCGATATTATAATTATAATAATGATTTATCGCGTCAGCCTAAGTCGCAAAGGACGCATGTCCAAAATTACAAATTTTCCAGGAGAGGAAAAAAATGTTTAAACATTTCGTCGGCCCAAGTCCATAATTCGCAAAGGTCGTATCTCCATAATTTATTACAATGCTATTATACAATTTTTAAAATCATTACATCGGAGATACGACAATTTCTAATTATCGATTTTATGGAGGATAAAATGATACGATTTCAGTTACGGCTTTAACGTACGATGCGGTTTTTTATAATTTGAATCACCATTAATCCCAAATTGGAGTTACGCCCTTGGCGACTTAGGCCGACAATAGGCATACTATTTATTTGTCTGAATGAGTGAACGGCGCGAAAAATATGGCTTTTGGTAATCGCTGGGGAACGGTTAGGTTCGCGTGCCCGAATATAATTATTGCAAAAAAGATTGTTTTGCAAACTTAATATCTCCGTCGTATTTTTATGAAACTGTGGTCGGCACGTTTGAGGTGTTTTGTCGTTTTTTAGTGGCCTTTCCACAGACGAAACATTTTTTTTCTCATTAAAAACGATAGATATCATATTCATCACAGAAAATATATAATAACACCACACCACGGCTGCAGTCGTAATGAAATAGCGTACGTCATCCGCTGATACTTTTGTGTCGAGAAGACTTCCATTGACGTGGGTTGTAGGTACAAGTACCCATAAGACCCTTTGAAATTATTATTCAATACATAATAACTATTATAATAATACTATGCGGCGTAACATATATTATACGAGCGATAAAATATTCGACTTTGTTCTGCGTACACAATAATATGCACAATATAAGTATTGTAATAAAAAAATGTCGACGAACGTGATATATAATATTATTGAAAAACGCTAAGTTTGCATCGATGCGAATAATGTAACCACAATGCAATAAAATGACATATAAAATATATCTGAAACAACACAATAGAGATCAACGCGTCATACTGTTAGTTTGAAACGAAATGAAAATAATATGCTCTTAAAAGGATGTTGTACCCGCTGTGTTATCTATACGTACCAAAGTATACGTCCATCGTTTAAAATGTTTTGTGTTTTTTTTTTTATTTTTTATTTTTTAGTGAATTATGAGTAATATAATAATATCATGTAAAATATAAATATTTAAAAACGCTCATTATAGTTCACTTACAATTTAAGATATCGTAAGAAACCAACGACAGAACACATTTTGATAATAGGTCGATTAACTATAATATTAGTTAAGCGAACAACACAAAATTGGAACTGCCGGAAGCAAGGCTTAAAACCGATGTTTGATACCGAAACCGAAAACGAAATCGAAAAAAACCAACACTGGTAATCAAAACCAAAATCGAAATCTGAAAAATTCAAAAACAAAAACGAAATCAGAAAAAATAAATACCGATATCCGAAACCGAAATTGAAATCGAAAATAATATTTACAGTTTCAAGCCCTAGCTGGCTGGAAGTAAATTTTGGTAAAACCCGTTGTGGACCCGGCTTTATGCGTTAGTAAGACGGAGGCAACACATGCGGATGTGACGAAATAGACAAAAATCAAATTTAAAAATGTACTATTGACACATCTTATCATATTTCAAAAAACTACAAAAGCCAAAACCATAAAATGATATGCCGAAAGAACTGACTCAAATAACCACCCCCCCCCCCCTCCCACGTGAACCGAGACGATTTCAATATTCTAATACGCAATATAATTAATGTTGTACGAATGACTCTGGTGGCGAGGAAAATGTCTCTGTTCACCACCGACTTCCTTAAACACTGTCCTTAAAAATACGCCTCTGACTTAGAACGCATGTGTCAACCACGGCGAGGATGACAATATATTTTTCCGCGGGCAGTTTTCCCGAGACGAGGACAAATAGGTAGGCCGTTCGGATTACCCGGACGCGAAAAAACAAACGTAACAGATGGATTTCGGCGGACGCCTATTATTCATTCTATTTATTTATTTATATACATTTCTATATTTTTTTTCGGTTTTCTGTCGTATACGGTTATATCTCATGATATTATATATTGTGTTGCGCCATGCCTATATACTCGTATGAGATAATATTATATATGGAAAGAAAGAAAAAATATATGTGCGCGTTTTATATCCGTCGGGCGGCCTTGTCCGTTTTTAACACGGAGAAAAACCCATTTTCTTCCTTTTTTTTTGTCTTATGATTTATTATTGTTTCTTGTACGGTCGTCGTCGTCGTCGTCGTACGCCGATCGTACGAAGTTTCGGACTCTCGAGAAAACACCTTTTTATAATAAAAATAATAATAACGACTCGCAACGACGACAATATATTATCGGAGTCCGCTGCAGCGGGTGAGCCGATGCACTGCAGCAGAGAGAGCGGTCGTTTTGGAACGTTTTTTTTTTATAAACCGACCGTTCGCTTGGTTGGTTGGATCGTACCTGCGATATATTTTTATATTATTTCTGCGGTTTTTGTTTGTATAATAATATAATATAATATTTTTGTCAAAAACCAGAGCGACAGCACACGTTTCCATTAGCATATTATTATGCCTTTCGGCCATCGTGTTGTACACGGACCGTATCCCCTATGCATGTGATCAAATCCGACGCGTTTCCATTAGGGTTTTTTAAAAAAATTTAATACATTTCAATTTCATATCGAGTATCCAAGTCTGGGCAAGTTCATGATAATTTTTAATTTAGTCAAGTTTTTATAGAAAACATTTTAAAAAGTTTAAAGTTAATAGTTGTCCTATTTTTTTTTAACTCAGTAAAGTTAAAAGTTATATGGAAATGTACACTTGAGTAACTAACTAAGTTAAGTATTTTTTTTTAATAAATAAATAGCTTTAAATGTGGTTTAAAATAATAAAAAGTTAATGTTTAATATTATGTATCATCAATAATAATTGTATTAATTTTATTATTTTATTATTTATAAATTAACTTAACTTGGATTTGATTAAAAATAACTCGTTATTTATTAAGTTTATAGTATTAAAAATCAGTGAAGTTAAAAATAAAGTCAATGAATATTAAATAGTAACAAATTTAAAATTAACTTAGCTTTAACTTTTTAGCTCGTTTTTGCTTAGGCTTTCCGCAGTACCCAACTAAACAATTAAAACAAATAGAGAAGCAACCACTTAGCAAAAGACTATGTTCGTTTCGCCACCTTACAAAACAAGTTCGTTACTGAAAATCCACCACCACACGATAGGTACTCGCGTTTATTTATTATTCGTATAATATCGATCGACGATCGAAAAAACACGTATCTAACACGACCATTATATTATTACGCGTTTATCACGAAATATTTTCCGAGTACTCACCCGGGCTTAACGTGTATACCTGCGATACGATTGTGTCGTTTTCACATAAGCACAACGAGCGGAAGAACGTCGAAAACGCGGTTTATCGCGCCGTTTTCAAAACCATAAATAACGTAACTGCGCTCACAACAATAATAATATATGCGTTATATTGCATGGGTAGGTAAGTATGTCTGTCGGTTTTGTTCACCAAACCCGCGTGTACACCTATAACGGGAATATATTATTATTGTCAGTCGTCCGCATACCGACGACGACGTAACGTATGCGTTTTTTATTCAAATCATTGTTGTTGATGTATTATTTTTTAATTCGAGTTTTCTCCTCACGAGTCCCGCGCGATTGCCGACCATGTTGTATGCGCCGATAACGACTGCCGCATAGCGACTTTTGATCCCACGCGACATGTCGCATACATAATCTTATTACGATACCGACGTGTTTCTATATTCAGCGAAGGTCACCACCGCACGAGAATCCTCGTGATGTGGTGAAGTGTGCCGAGAAACGAAATTTTCAATATAAATGTTCTCATGGTAGTGATGTATGGTGACGACTCGTCAGTAATCGCTAATATAGATTTTTTCGAAAATAATTAAACATAGGTAAAAGCTGAAAGAGCGAAGGGTGAAATAAAACAGTCACCCCCATCGCACGACCTCAGACGACCATGTGCTCTCCGATTGCTACGGTATCGTCTTTACGCGCTATTATCGGAGTGGATCAGAGCGTCGCGTCTGGGCACGACAATAATAATAATATTATATTACAAACACTGAAAACTGTGCGCTAATAACGGAACCGGAAACGACGGCGTTCCGGAGATGCGTGGCAGATAAGAGCTCGGTCTCGGAAACTCTAAGAAAAACGACAGCTCCGATCGTCCCCCCGGGCCAGCGACTGTACCTCCGACGACGGTGTATATTACAATATTGTCGCCCCTTTAATAATAACGATATTATAATATATCGTCTTATATATTTTATCCGTCGCGTCGATGAGAGTTTAGAACAAAACGTTATATTGTGTGTATCAAAGAAAGAATATACGACAATAAAGTGCTGTACGCTTGCGACGGTCGATTTATCGCGCACGCCTCCCCCCCACACCATCCCGACGCCCCTAAGCCCTGAAGATATACGAAAATTCTGATGCTCCGCATATACTATATATAATATAAGTATCGTGATCGTAAAAGTTTTTAAGAAACGAATATGTACCCGGAGGAGTTAATATTGCGGGCGCCAGATGTGTCCCGAACCCTCGTCCCGCAACCCGCCACAGACCCACACCCACACACCACCCCATCCTTCCCGCTCACTGGCGCGATTTTAAACGCCAAAGTCCACCGCCGTTCTCAGACCACGCATACCGCGCCACGGGTATCTGGGGTCCACGGTGGCGCCGCGGCTGCCGTTTGAGACGACAACGCATCCTCCCCGTGCGGTGACAGACCGAGCTCGACACCTACTGCGCATGCTCAACACGTTATTATTATTATTTCTACATCTATTATGTCCATCGTCACGACGACACCGAAAAATCCCCCGTGTGCCAAATTGTTGATCTCGAGGTGACTCCTGTGTTATGAGGTAATAATTTTTATTGATAAAATTTACATCTAACCGTCAACATCACACACCACACAACATTTGGGAAATGATAATATTTTGTGAATATTTTAAAGTGCTTGAATAATGAACATTTGACTAATAATATCATTATAACAAAAACATTTTCTAACTATTTAAACAACTTTTTAAAATATTTTGACAACTATATTATTTTCTTGAAAATATTTATACCATAGTTATGAAATATTTTATGCTGTGTGTGACCAAGTCTTCGATAACCACCACTATAATAGTCAATCGACTCGCCCCGCTCTCCGCTTAGAGGTTTTTTTAAGACCAATTTCAGCTGATGATCTACTAAACATCATGCGACAAACTGTACGACACGCATCGTGGTATAAAAAAACGCAATCGTGTGTTCTAAAAAGTATTATTGCGTCACATCAACAATATATACGAACATTTTTTTACTTGACTTTTTGGATAAATCATTGCAGTCGTCTAATTGTTAACGATCTGATAACATTTTAATAATTGTGACGTAATAGACGAACAAATGATACAAATGATCTAAACAAACACCTGTGTTTGATTAGATGATAATTTCTATTGATACAATTTACATCTAATCGTCAATATTATTATATCGCTCAGTGTTTTCGATAACCACCACCACCACCACCACCACCTCAACAATCCTCATTAGTAAATCGGTTCAACCCGCTAAAAAGTATTACACAACAATAGAATAATAGATAATTTTTTATGTAGTCTGATGGTTATAGGAACGGTCTCGTATTGTGATCGCGTCGTTTATTGACGTGTGCGGTCAATGTCGATGTTTCAGAACAAATCGAAAGGAAATCGGATTATTGATATGCGCACAACGCAGCCACGACAGTCGTTAAATTAATGTTATACGTTGTACAGCTGTCAACGTCAGTGTCGTAGGATAAGTATTGTTATGGGTCGTTAGAAGTCAAGACCCGTCGGGTGTAGTGCAGTGGGTATAGGTGGGTACTTACTCTTGACCCGCGCAGTAAACCTTAAAATATTATGCCAAATTTTCAAGGCTCGGTGTCAGTTATATATTATTATTATTATTATTCAGGCACCTACCTACCTACGCGCGTGTCAGCGGGTATCGCGTATTAATCAACAAGTGGCGATTGTGTTTGTGCGCGAAGAATTTGATTTAGTGTTGCGCCAAAATAACGTCCTCTAATCAATCATAAAACGCGCGTACGATGATATTAATAATACAAAAAAACCCGTTTAAGCAGCATAATAGATGTCATCTTATATTATGCAAAAATAATTTCGACTTAAGGACGTTTGAAATAATAATAATAATATTATTAATGGTAATTCTCGTATTTCAATAACACTAAAAAATCGAGATCTCGCGTGTAATATTCCTTTTTACGCGGGCGGTTTGACGGATTAATATGTTATTACTATTATTATTATATAAGTCTATATTATTAATTTATCATTTTTTCCCGGCCAAAGTTGCAAAATATGCAGCCATATCAATAGCTGCCAGATAGCACATACTGCATCCGATTCGCTGTAGTGGATTGAGTATAAACGACAAACTTGGTATGACTTTGAAACTTTGGAGGTAGAAATAATTATACACTTACAATACGTCAGCACTTCGCAGGATAAACGGTGGGTGCAGAAGAACTTGCTTAGTGAATTACCCTGTATATCACGATATGAAAATCGAGTACGGAATCGAGAATGTACGTAGAAACTGTCATTTCAGTGCATGATTGTACCAAGTGAGTTGCGCATTTTTAAATTTATTTTAACGAAACGTGCGATTAATTTCACAACGACTTCAAAACGTCGACATCGTTTTGGAATTTTGCGAATATTCGTGTGGACGAGTAGGGACTCGCGGCCTAAAATATAATAACTACAATATTATACAATACGTACCTGGGCTTGAAACCGTTCCTAAATATTTATTCCGATATTGATTTTGGTTTCGGATATAAGTATTTATTTTTCCGATTTTGATTTTGGTTTCGGATATCGGTATTTATTTTTTCTGATTTCGTTTTTGATTTCTAATTAGCGGTATTGATTTTTTTCGATTTTGGTATAAGTTTCGGTTTTTAACGGTTTTAACCAGTATTCAAAATCGGTATCAAATATGGATTTCAAGCCCTGAATTACGTACCTTATATTAATATCTCACATCCGGTTGCGGACGTTCAACAGTTATAATAATAATATGTCCGTTTAAAATGTAAACACGATTCACGTTTGGCTGACGGAAGAATATTCGACGGAAAATAAAACGCTACCTATATTTAAGAGTCGGCGCAAACCGTACAATAATAATAATATTATATCAGTGTACCTATAATACGATACCAACTTCGTGTTTGAGATGTGATGTTATAGTCAGTTGACTGTTGCACGTACCTGTAACACAAAAACGAAATAGAAAATTATTAGATTATTTATCGTATATCGTGTGTTGGTATATACTACGTTAATGATTGTAAATGTGGAAGAAAATAATATTTTCGCTATAGACTCACAGCTGTAGCGGTGTATAATAATAATAAAATATAGAAGTATAGGTAGTTATCTAGGCGTGGTTTTCCTATACCTGATAACATTTTACTGCTCTCTTATCACGAGCTAGTCTCACGAGAAACACCAGGCGAGATTGTTAAAATAATATAATATAATCGAACGTGTCCTGACTGACTCATTGACTGATCAACTGAACAGTGATGGCTTGAGACTTGCAATTGTCACGGTACCTTCGCACCAAGGCTGGGCAAGTTAATGATTTTTACTCAGGTGAGTTCAGTTAATATGCATCATCAATAACAAAAACTTAAAAGTTAATTTGATTTTTGGTTATCTCGGTTATAAGTTAATACACACTTTTTTTTGAACTTTTTATATATAAATCTAAATTATAGACTATATAGTAAAATGTTTATACTTTATATGGTATTCCCTATGTATCTTATAAGTTTTATAATGAGATATCTAATTCATTTGACACAAAAACGAACTAGACTGATACAGCGCGAATATTAAATAACGCATTGAACAAAGTTCGAATCACAAAGAGTTGGCATTTTTAACTCTACACTGGATCAGCTATTAATAATAAAACAAATCATAAAAAACACCGTTTGGAGCAGTATATTATTAACAATTGTAGATGTCATCTCGTATTATGCAAAAATAATTTCAACTAAGGACGTTTGAAATATAATAATGTTTAATGGCTATATTCTCGTATTTCAATAACAACGAAAAATTCGAAATCTCGCGTGTACGAAATAAATTATAATATTTCTCTGTACGCGGCCAGTTTGACGGATTAATAATATATTATTATAAATCATTATGATAATAATATTTTCGTCGAATAGTCTCGCTCGAGTCTCTTATGTCACCCGGAACAGGTCGTCGCGGAATATTTATTACTCTCGACGATTTTATTATTATCATTATTGTACACCGTTTCTAAGTCGTATTCGAGTCAAACTTAGTTTCACTACGACTACATAAATATATGCATAATATTAAACAGGAGTGGTTTTATCAAAATGGTCTTTACAGTCGTTTCACGTATTTATTTATTCATACGACGAGACACAACAACAACTACAACAACTACTATATAATAATATGAATCTATGAATAATTAGAAAAGTTGTGTTATGAAACACTTTTACGACGATATGATAAGACGGCCATAATATTATAGTAGGTACATAATATTATTACTATATTATACGGTACGCGCATTATTATTATAATATTGTTGCAGTGTCTCGTAAAAATAAAAAGGCGAGAGATGCAAAAAAAGACACCTAGGCGAATTCTGACCGACGTTTTTAGGTGTCCGTCGGGAGAGTCTTTTTGTGCGAATAGTTTTTTTCGTTATAGTGCATAAAAATCATCCGAAATACCTCTGATAAAAGCGGTTGTTTAAAATTATTATTATTATTATTATTGCTACGACCCATATTTCACGATAATATTATAATAATTGATAATTTACGTACAAAATATTTTCTTATCCTCACAACGTTGTCTACGCACAGCTACGTAGTTCAGGTCGTACAGGATTCTTCAAGACAATAATATTGTTGTTATATTATTAAGATTTTTCGAATACTCGGAAGTCGACCAAAATTCTACCGAAATTTCTAGGTATTTTCGAACATCCTTCGTCCTCCCCGATGCGAAATCGCGTGCACAGAATATTATTTCTACCCGTCTGGATTTCCCGGAAGTTAAATTGTTGTGTCTGCCAAAGGTCCGTCGGGGATATTCATTAAAGTACATATAATATTATACGATATCAGTTGAAGTTTAAGCACGCGATATGAATTCTATGAAATTAAACGCATAGTAACTATAACTCTTACTACCGGTTGATTCATGTTTTGACGTAAGACACTCTTTATTTAAAAAAGTACAAACGTTTTTGAAAATATTTTTTTGGTTACGACTGTTGTGCACATTTCGTTACCTTAAAACGATCGACAGATAAATATTGGGCAATCTATAGTCACATTATATTATTTTGTTACCACAGCTACCGTAAATTTCGTCTATAATGATGTTACTCTCGCACAGTACAAAACGCATAACTTATAAATATTATGTTTCGTAAGTTCTACAGTATTGTTATTTATATCGTTAAATCGGACGTGCTGTGGGAAAAATGAATTTAATGCGTAATAATGTTTTTAATAACAGTACGGCGGTGGCTCGAGGGTTCTCATTAATTAAATTAAATTAAATTAAAACGTGGACTGAAATAGCACATAAAAATACAATTAATGCGTTGCGTTAGATTTGCGAACTCAAACAAACGTTTATTTACTCGGACGTTTCGTAAGCTCGACGGTATACTTTTAAAAGTATTGTAAAATAATAGTTCATTCGTATCGAGAAATAAACGGTCAAAACTCCGAGAAATCGGGTTTAAACCAATAATATGATCGTCGTCCTGTTATACCTAGGTATAATAACATTGCGATATCGACGCACTCTATAATAATTAATATACATTTTTTTTTACTATTAATATTTAATCGAAACGTTTTAATTTCATTTGACGATGAACTTTATTATATTCTGTTCCGGGGCTTATATAATAATCGATTGGAAAATCGACAGAAAAAAATCGGACTTATCGATTTATAATAATTGTTTAGACCCCTCTGCAGCCGGGGATAATCTAATCGCCAGAAACTTATAAACTATTTCGCGAGTTATGCGTAAACGATAATTTTACCCTTTTATAATAATTATTATGATCTAGAGGTGTTACACTCAAAAATAATATTTTTATCAAATCTCACGGCCTTCTCCCTGCGAATCCCGCTTTTGTTGTTTTAACGTTTACACTTTATTTATTAATTAATTACAAATTATCACATTGTACTGGATTTAGTCGTGTCTGTGCGTTTGTGTGTCTGTGTGTGGGACAAAAACACTTTAGAAAGTTTAGGGAAAGAAAATAATTATCGTATATGATATTCCAAAAAGTAGGTTAGGTCGTCGGGTTATAAACAAACTGGAATAAATTTGGAATTAAAACCATTTTCAGTGTTACAGAAATAATTACGAAAGGATATTACTTATACTGAAATCGCGCGTTTGACTCGACAATATTTAAAACGACTAAGTCCATCGAAAGTATCAACAGGTGTACGTTGGACAAGTCGGTAGATGATAAGTTTCGTGTCAACTAGTCAAATTCGAGGAATTGTCACGAAATCATCAGTGGGTCAATTTTTAATTCGAACGAACTAGAGGTAACTATATAGGTACTTAATCATGTGCCGATGAACAGTCAAATAAATTATTTACGATGAAATGATAAAATAGTTTATAACTGATAAAAATCTTACCTTTTATAGGTTAAGTTATATGCGGTAATTAGTTGTACTCACTGTATTAAATATGTTATATATATGTTATTATTATAACTAAAACAAAAACAATAATTAATTACAACGATATAATATTATCCCACTGGTGCCTAATCCGTTTTTGTGTTTTGTAATTATAAGTTATAACTACCTGGTGTCCATTAAAATGGTCAAAATCTTTACACCCTAATAATTGCCCTACGGCCTTTTTATAACTTTGTAATTGTATCTGCCCGATGCCCATTCAATGGACTTTTGTTTTTAGTTTATGTTTTTTTTTTTATTATTATTATTATTATTGTTCGACTTTTTTGTACCTGCCTAATTAACTATTGTACCAGTAAATAGTTTCAAACATTTTGTTTGAAATACATTAATTCTATTGTGTTTATTAAACGTACCTACCAATTATATATTATTTATTTATCTCGTCTATACGTACAACAATTATTTTGAGCCTTTTCTGAGATAAATAATGTCATACGATCGTAGAAATTTAAATTGGTTTTGAATAAAAATTTAAAATATTATCATAACAGTCAAACCGATTGATATTAATTTATGTTATAATATTTCTGCAGCAACGATTAGGATTTGTTTTTGTTGCAATAATTATCATTACATGTGACATGAGAATAATGATAAGCGGTGACCTTCATATTTAACGAATTTGTAAGAATATTAATTTGTCGATTTCTTCTAGTTTTTAGTCAAATACACATATCATTATGTTTGCTTCGACCCGTTTCTATCCTGACACATAATATGGTTGTGTGAAATAATAATGTATAATATTACCTAACGCGTTTGATGTATAATTATGTTTGTATGTGCGTAAACCAGTTGACGGCGGAAACGGCAGCGGCGGCCTAAGTATAATATATTTTAATAACTGCAATTAAATTGGAAACATACACATTTAAGTGAAATACGACGTAAGAAATAAACAAAATTTTTGAAAGTAAAAGCGACGCGTGTGAGAAAGACAAAGTGCAGGTAATATTTATATTTTAAAAATGTCACGGGTTTATTTTTAAATTTACTGTCGATATATAATGTTTTATAATATATTAATATTATTATACTCGACGGCGGCTCACTGGAATTTTGATTAAATTCACACTAATGGATAATAATATCTCGTCTGTACGTATTTTAACGATAACAATAATAATAATAATAATAATAACGATGATAATATTATAACGTTGAAGCGGTAATAGCACTATCATAGTAGAAGCAGTATAGTAATAACAATAATAATAATCATAATAATAATGAGTTGGGGCCAGACTTTAATTACGCAGGCCTTGGGGTTTTCCGGTCGGCCAGCGAACTTAATTGACTATCCGGAAAACGGTTTCAGCGACGATGACGACGACGGAGGCAGTCGGCGAATAATGAAATTGGACTACTTGAACGGACGACTTAGCCGAGAGGAGCCTTCGAAAAACTCATCCGACCATCGTCGTATTTGTATACTCCCACCTAGGGTTATAAAATATTTCACATGAAATTTTCACTTTGAAATATTTCAATAGAATATTGAAAAATATTTTTTTTATGCTTTGTTTTTTGGTACGTTTCATAAAATCATCACTAGATACTGATTTCATACCTGATTAGTTTTTATCAATAATTAACGCCGGATCATGATATAAAGAAGATATCATATGATATATAAGATAGATATTTATTATGTTATTTGTATAATGTACCATGTAAGATATATTTCTAAAATATTTTTCATTAACACTCAACTAAGTAGAAGTGTTTACAGTACTTTCTACTATAATTTTAAATTAAGATTTGGGGTTTTTTTTATCTTTCATTAATATAAAATATTTCATGAAAGTGTCATGACATATTTCAAGAAAATAAATTTTTTGAAATTTGAGAACCTGCGCGTGAATAACGGAACGATCGTTATACGCACACCGTAAACATGTACCTAGTATGTGGTTACAGTAACACCGTCGTAAATATTCGTTTCCGCGGTGAGCCTCGTGCCCCGTGAGATATTATGTTCATAATCTATGCGTAGGAGGGGGGGAAATATCTGCTGACGTACATCGATAATCGGACGGGAAAAACGACCTTCGATTTCCGGAAAAAGTGGGCAAAAAGTGTGTTACGACTGCGTGCGGCACATTCGGATTTCGTCGAGCGGCGGTGAATCGCCCTCACAGAGATGTTCGCAGGAGTGCACGGCAGACTTACAGAGGTGGTGGTGGGTGATGGGTGGGAGGGTGGAAAATTGTGGATACTATTGCTATACTCGACTTCCGAACGGTCATCCATCGCTCGAGTTTATGTGCGTGTGCGCGCGTGCGGATAAAACGTTTCTCAGAACTCGTTCAAGAGGAATGGGTAAAGATAAGGTATATAACGGCCAAATACGTATGAACGGACGTCGGGAGATGTTTTGGTCTGATCGTAAAAATTCAAGTCGTGGGGGGAATGTACTTTTTGCCGGGGACGATTAAATTAATGTATACCGTTATATTAAATCTTCGTTGTTTGTTCGAAAATGAAATTTTCAAACACCATTGAACCGAAAACGTCAATAAAATATTATCGTCGAAGAGCACATTGGACGGGAGCATGCTGTTGCAGGTTTTTTCGATTTTTCAGCTACCACGTAACTGGAGAATACAGTACCTACCTACTAATAACGGCAACAGTATTATTTTCTAAAACGGTAGGTACTCACGAGAGTCAAAAACATTCCTGAACACTAGAAATATTGGATTAGGACATGTAATATTATAGTCTTAAACATTATCAGATCGGTTTTTTTTCAACTAGGAGAAGGAGATAGCTCCTAAAAAATTTGGATAAAATATTATGTTGACTCGGCCTGCGTCGATTCTCTCTGCACAAACTTTGATTTGACTCTTACCGATAAAGAATGGGTCATAGAAAAATTGCAAGAGACGAAAATTTAAATCCACATTGAATTTACAGTCTTGTGTCAATATTGTAACGAACCGATTCAATACTAAAATTTTTAAAACTAAAATAAAAATAAAATTTATGGGAACACGAGAACTATAATCTGATGACGGTAGGTGATTTCCCAAAATAAAAATACTATGGATAATCATTAAAAATCTAGGCCCAGTTAATTTATTAAAAAAAAATTATATTTCCCGAAAACTACTGCCGGACGACTTTTCAACAGTTGACGTGTTTTTGTCGCAGCGAGGACTCTACCGGCGAAACTTCAAACTTAAATTTTGTCTACGTGTCACTATAGTACACATGTCACGATACTTGTAATACATTCGTGAAGGCTGCAGACACTGAATTCGGGCGACGGAGTGCTCTCATAATCATTCGCAGATAATAATAATAATTTATGTATACATGATAGTACTCGAGAATTCGTCACGGTACCTATGATAATGTATACTCGTAATAGGCATAACGTCATGGCGGCGTGGGAGGGAAAAGATTCGCACTGCTCCTCACTAAACCCACCCCGGATAGCTGCTAATATAACGGCTGACGTGTGCGGTTCGGATTTAATCAAAAATGCACATTACGAGACTTCGGCGGCGGCTCGAACTGTTTACGAATTCACGGCTTACGATCGTAATAATAGTAATAATAATATCGAGATATATCATGAATTATTCGCGGCATATCATTGTGTCACGTGCACACGAAATATTGTGCTGTACATATTATAATATTATGCGAGAGAGTCTGTAGTTCTTGTACCACAATGGCCCTACAACGCATCAATGCATTAATATTGCATACATAGTGCGCCGTGCATTAGTTAGACGGGACGGCGGCCCAAGAAGAAAATCAGAGTTTCCACAAAGAATATGTAACAACCGTACTATAATATTATTATACACCGTACTCGACATGTTTTTTTCAAACTTTTCTTTTGCACAAACACACACTTCCTCGTTTTGACGAGAGGCTCCCGGTCGGCACGTCCACGACTTCATTTCCGACGAGACATATTAATAATATTATTATGCTCGTTGCAGTGCCGAGAAACTTTCCCCCAGTTATTATTTTTGTCAGCTTGTTGTTGTTTGTCGTCGTTGTGCTGGTAAGCCACGACTCTTGAGAGTATTATCGTGACACGACCGTCGCGTTGAGCCAAGCAAACATTTTTTCGATTGCGAGTTTGAATAAAAATTGTTAACAACTACTCTTACCGAAGGTAAAAAGCATTCCGTCGAGATAGGTATTTTAAACGCTGATTTGGCCATTAAAACGCGGTGGTTATCGGATAATATAATAATAATATTATGATATACGACAGTATAGGACGCAGCAGAATAATATAATGTGGAAGAAAGGAAACGTCTTAATCCCCCCCCCCCCACCGCTCGGACGTGATGTTTTCGCTGCACCCCTGTCATGATATTTTATATCAGGTTATGACGTTTTTACGGCGTTCAATCGCATCAACGAGGGCTGCAGCAGCCGACCGGCGTGCATCGGACGTGATCCGTTTCGACCGGCGGCGGTGTCACGAGTGCCTCCGTCGCCGCTGGCTTAGTGTATATTTGTATACGACGACGGTAGTGTAAATACGGCGCGACGAGGGGTTAAAGTGCTGTGAATAACTACCCCCGGTCGTAACCACCCCCCAACCGTGGACGCCAACCCCCCGATCAAGGCTCCCGGTCAGAGAAACAGCTCCTCTGCAATCGATCACCACGCGGTCACACGAGCAAAAACGCCGCCGTCGTCGTCTGCCCGTTATTATTATACCATTCGCGTCGGTACCGCTCTATACCGATATTATAATGATATTATACCGTGGTATACGCGTCAGAAATAAAGGTTTGATTCCCGCGTGTGTGATAATAATGTATAGGGTAATGATATTAAATAATACGTGGAAAACGGAGATGATAATAATATATTATTATAGACCAAAAGGAGTTTATCGGTCGCCTGCACAAGGACGCGCATGCGCATTATTGTAGTATACATTATTATGTTATCCGGTATATTATATAATATGGTTTTATAGATTAAAATATATTATCATCGTTATAATAATATGTATAATTATTATTATCTACTTCTAATAGCTTCGCGCAGTCAGTCAGTCGCGTGACGTTTGTGTGGCCTGATGAGACGGCCCTTGGTAGACGACACGACATACCCCTCTCCATCCACCCTCCTATACCCACTCACCATCCACTCACCATCCACTGCCAACTCCATACCAACCACCCCCCAATTACAATAACGCGAATGACTTGTCGGTCGGTAAACAAATATGCGATAATATTATTATAATTTATAAATAAATGATTACAATACGTTCTCACGTCGTCGTCGTCGTCGCGCGTCGTCGCCAGCTGCTGCTCCTTCTGGCGTGTTATTATAATATTAACGCGGATCGCTTTTCATTGTTATATAGTTTTTGCGTTATATATTTTTAATTCCGTTCGGTTCGTGTCGCAATAATTAGTCATATTATTATCATATTATCGTGATAAAATATTTAAAAACGATAAACCGAACGAACTTCAGCGACGTGTTATAGTATTGCGTCGAGTTTTTAATTCGGAAATCCTTTGGTGGTTGTACAACAGACGATCCGAAAATAATAAAAAAAAAACAAATGCAACAGAGACATTGTACAGATACGGTAACGCCGGTTAATTTAGGCGTTACAGCTGTGCGTTGTAATTGCCGTACATAATGATATAGGTAAATAGGTAATATACGTTTTTGGTAATGCGCGCAGGTACCCATATATAACATTATTACCATCGAGTCTATAAATAATTATAAACGAGCGTGTATACACTATGGCAGTGCGTATATCATTATTAACACTGTCGATGTGGTTCGAACCGAGAACCGTGTTACGATTAACCCAAATTCGCCACAGCCGAACGAACGAAAAAAAAAACAGAGCACGAGGTGGCGTTAAAATTCACTGTTTGTATATAATTGTATATTATCACGATAATAAAAATAATAATAATAAACAGCTACAGCCACAGCAGTTGGGGGGAAGTAGTGAAGTCGGGGGAGGGGTTGTCTCGTGCAGCGGTCGGCGACATTGAAAGAAAATTGTAACAGTCGCGGTTCGAATTATATTATTATTGTTATATAGGTACCTACCTACCTACCAACCTATATCGTATTGCAATAAATTTATATTATATTATGTTATCGTGTTTGCGCCCATGCGTGACGCGTTTAATGTGAAATTAATTCTCACGTGCTATATTTCGCAACGTGGTGAAAATTTCCTGAAAATTTACATGCATGGTGAGTTTAAAAAAAGAATCAATTGATTATAGGGTGTCTGCCACCAACGCCAAAATAATATTATGATTCTGGATTATTTAAAGACGTTGTAAAATAATAAAAATCGACACATAAAAATATACTCAAACATATTGTTGTAAAGACAATTAATATTAAAGTTTATAAAAAAATCGAGTCAGCTAAGATGGGTGCGAGGTCAGTAGCTCCAATGTTACGAGATCGGAAAATCTACGACACATGCAGACGACACGTCGCGTCGTCATATTAGTTATTATCGTCGTCGTCATCCTCCGTATAGTACGTGGTGAGGCGGCAGCTGCCGTCGAGTGCGCGTGCGCGAAATCCGACGAAGAAAAAAACCAATAGCGCAGAAACCTACATTGGGTCGACGAACCCTGTGGTCGTAATCTCAATCGTAATATCACACACATTTTTTTCACCCGTTCCGATTGCGCGGATTCGGCGGTATATTATTATGACGTAAGTGACGCAACCGCGTTTGCGGTTACTCCAATATATACTGGCGAAAACCTTAAGCCACGACGGCGTTACAGTTTGTGTGTGTGTGTGTGTGTGTGTATTAGCATCAATTCGGAGCCATGCCGAGTGAATTGACGACCGCTGTTGTCGTAATATTTGGTTGCAATATGTAATATCAAGAACGAAAGAAGTCCGGATTCACAATATAATAATTTATAAGCCTCGAAAGTACGGTTGCGGTACCGCGTTATGGTTACCGTCCAAGGTAAGACTTGTGACGATATTATTAACTTTCCCTAATACGGTGAAGCTATACAAATATTTGAGTAAAATAGAGTGTCGTGGAAGTTATACGTTTGATATCAAATATTAGCGAAAACCTTAAGCCACGGTGATGTTATAGTTTGTGTCTAAGTATCGATTCAGAGCCACGCTGAATGAATTTACGGTCACTGTTGGTGCAATATTTAATTGCAATATCGAGAACAAAAAACCCATAGCACGCTATTCGATATTTGTCGTAAATATTTATTTGTCAATAATTAACCATGACAACGAAAACGTTTAATTTGCAAAGTCTGTTTGAAAAATAAAATATCTGTTAACGACCCAAAAACATAAATATGTTAAAAAATTCGAATGCATAATATAATATTTATAAGCCTCGGACGGAGTTAACCAACTCGACGCTGAGATAAAACGTTGTTCTCGAACAAAAGCTAAAAAACAGTCTGTAGTTTTTGGAAAAATGTAAAGCCTATAATATTGACCCAAGTACACTCAACGACTGTAATATTCAATAATTTGGACGTGATTGCACAAAACAACCATCAAATGTCCGTAAAATAATGTCATGAATCGTAATAAAACGATAATAAGAGATTAGAGTCGTATTATAACTATACATAGACTTGCGACGATATTGTAATCATAATAATAATATAGTAAAGCTATACAGCGAAATATAACAATGTTTACGAACAATCGAGTGTCGTGCGGAATAATGGAAACGAAAATTCCGTAAACAATAACGAATATAATATATTATGATATTAAACAGCAAACGTTTTAAACTGGCGGATGACGTCGCCATATTATTATTTTTGAACACACAAATCATGTGGACTTGCCGTTGACCTTTGGACAACATATTAAATTATTATGTGCGTGCGTGCAGTGACTGAACACGAAAGATTTTCTCGGACAGTCATGCTATCGATTTTCATATATATATATATATATTTTTTTTAATAACCAAACTTCGACCTCATCGTGTCATCGTCGTATCGTCATTTGGCTGCGGTTCAATAACGGCAACGACAACCACGCACAGTCGATGACGTCAACCACACGGCTATAGGGCATGACCAACATCTTTGACGACTACCATAGACTGCGCGTTACGATATATTAATAATCAAAATTTTAAATGAATGCAGAGCGGATTTTGTAATATCATATACGAGGGAGGTCGTCACGTGGCGAACGATAAGACAATAATTTTATACAAAATATTAAATAACCATATACCGGGCGGCGTGAGACACTCATCTTTTCGAAAGTTATGTCTTGGAAAATATTTTTCTTACACGGTTTCATGTCGTAAGAAAACGACACGTTTTTTTTAGATATTTTTTATGCTTATAATTTTTTACTTTTTTCAACGAAGACATTATACAGTTTTAGCTCGAGTATTTCGATGGATAAATTCGAATTTAGGGCGAATAGTTAATGAGTTGTGAGTATTATTTAAAGTTTAAATGAGCGGAGTGAAGTAGTACGCGGTCACCCCAAACAATGTTCATAGTTGAAATTAAAAACTTGAAAAATATTAATTTTAAATGATGTTTCTTAACGACCAAAAGTCATGAAACATTTTTTATTTTTAAAAAACTAATACTTTTTGATATTATAATAAGTGGACCGTGATGTATATCGATGGCCTGATGAAAAATAAAAATGATAAAAAACGATCACCGGTGCCAAACACGCTGGATTATTGTAATAATTTAGCATTAATTATTTAATAACATCATCGGCAGTCGAACCTCTGTCGTGTTAATAACATATTATTAGATAATATAATGGTGCAAAATGTGTACGAAGTCCGTTTTTTTTTCTTCATGTTTGATTATCAGTGAACGGGATAACAGCCTCATAGTATTATATTATTATAATAATAATGCGTCGTCTCGTTGTCCGGACCGAAACTCGTGCAGTGACTCCGAAACGAGACGATATAGTTATTATTTCTCAAACAATAACAGTATAACAATACAGACGGTTATAACGAAATATATATTGTACGTTCACAATATTAATATATAGTACCCAAAACGACAGTCGCGGGGCGAGTGATGCGCATATTTAAATTAAAATCCGTCCCCTTCGAATAAACTTTAACGGTGCTTATTTTATTTATTTTTGTTGTTTTACTTCAGAAAAGTGTGCCGGAATCGTTTTTAATGCGCACGCGGGACAAAAATGCAAATTTCGCCGTTTTTAAAGTCGAACTTTTCGCAGTGAACCAGATGCTCTTTTGTACACGCGCGGAACTCGACTTGAGTGAATATATTTACTATGATATTATAATATTAATTCATCGCCATCGCCGCCGAATGCAGTCGTCACCCACGCGAGGACCGCAAACACGGTCGCGGTCGTACGCGGCCACTACGACGATAATAAATTATTACGTCGATAATTATAACGAAACGATATGTACTCGTTTTCTCTCCACGATTCGTTTTTAATTTCCGTTTCTGTCACCGACAGTCGAGACTGCACTCTCCCGCACGACGGCTATCGTTCGGCGTCACTAATCGCGTGAAATTCAACGGCGTTCGCTGTTCGAGTGCTGTTATCGACAAATAACAATATTATTACAATAATATATTAACATATCGACGACAATTGCGATAAAGTATATGCAACGACGACGACGAAATCGATATCATATCACACACGGCATAAAAATATTTCCCAAATATGGTAAAAATAGTTATATTCTTTGGCCAAGAAGTTCATAATTTTGAAAATATCTTATAAAAAAACATTTACAAAACATTTTTACGGAAACTTTATAGAAATATATTAAGTCAAGATTTTTATGCAATCATAATATAGTACAATATTTTGTTATAATGAGAAAAAAATATTTATAAAATATTATTAGTCAAATATTCATTATTCAAGCATATTAAAATTTTCACAAAATATTATCTAGACTTCGGGTTTATAATATTATAGTTAGAGCGTGTCTGGATGCGTTCGCGGAATGACAGATAGGACTGGGTGACTTTTTTCCACCCTCCACACCTGCTCGAAACAGCTCTCGAAAACCGCTTCTGCGTGTCCAATACACTGCCCGAGGGGTAGGCGGGCATAGGCGCGGGGTAAGGTATAATATGCAGAAAGGGATTTCGCACGAATATCACGCATACAAACGACGTTTGCCAATTACGCAGCTATTTTCACATTTTCTAGATCCTCGAGATAATATCTCATACGTATAGGTAGTCGCGCTTATTATACCGTATACCTGGTATATTATACTTTAACGTAACAATATGAACAGTCCTCGTCATTATTAAATCGTACGCGTTCGTCGTTTTTTTCCCCTTATATTTCTTGCGATATTCCGAGTGAGGGAACGGAGTAAGGGGTGTAAGGGTGGGGGTGGAGAGGATTCCGGTAAATAATATTTTATGCATATCGTTAAATAGGTATTAGACGGTGTCTCGGCAGGTAAATTGCGCATATTATAATATTGTATCCGTGGGCGGCGGCGGTGGTGTTATTATTTTTGAATGAAACCATTTTTTCCCCTTTCCTTTTCGAGTATTTTCACATGACGACTACGATGACGAAGATGCTACACGACGAAGAAGAAACCTTTCGAGGTCGGGTGCATTATAATAATATTATGATGACGATGTTTTATTTTTTTTTAGTTGTCTGTCGCGAAAAATGTACAACAATAATAATAATAACAATATATTACTTACATACAATTATTATTATTATTGTATTTTATAATATTGTTATTATTATTATGATTCGCTCGTCTTGCCATTTTTTTTTCAACTCGAGCCAATTATTCGAAACGCACCACGGACAATAAAACACGATATTTCATAACGATATTGTTATGTCATATTATTATTCCATTTCTAAATACCTACTTGCAGTTGTAGGTATACAATATGGGCAGGTATAGCGTATGGTTATGACGTATCGGTTTTGGAACGAACGCGCTCGCGCTTCCGCTCGAAATAATAATTAAAAGCAGAACGACGATCGAGAACCACGTAGTAATATAAAAATAATATTATCGTAATGAAATGATAATAATTATAAATATTAAATATTTTGTAACCGTCGTCGTCGTCGGCGCGCACTTTTATCGGTTTGGGTCGGATTGGTTTTGACACGACTCGTCTGCGACCGCATACCAAATACCTATAATAACGGGTGCCGGGCACCTGCGCTAGAGATGCGCTTTTGTGCTGTTATTATTATAATATTGTTTTGATTGTATTGTTATTACGAACTATTGCGCAACGGCAATAATACGCGTACTTATTGCTACACGTCGTGCGATTGTTACGGATGTTGTAAACTCATTTCGCGCCGAGCTTGGAAACGCGAGCGCGCACATGATTCGATTGTTGTTCGTGATCAATAATAATAATAATATAATGCATGTACAATGCACCGCGTAAACAATTAATTTAATAATAATAATCGGTATACCTACACAATATATATATACATATAGGTACCGCGGTTGGTGGTTTATACCGTGGTAATGAGTCAGCTGTCGCTCAATTTTTAATATTTTCACTTTATTAAGTAATATAACATAATAATAATATTATGTTACATTGTGCTCTGCGGTCGGGTACATAATAATAATAATAATAATATCATATATTAGGTACACAATACGTCAAAGACAACAATGCGGTTCACCGGTACGCGATAATACGAAAACAATGATAATAATATGATATTCCGCCGTCGTAATTAAACGACATATGATGTAAATGTAAATATCACTTTTAAAGGTAAGACTTTTGAGATATAACTTTTAAAGTACATTTCACAATTATATTATAAATTATACTGTTGTTGTTGTTCAATAAATGTTATTATTAACGCGATTGGTGGATGGCTGTGCTGAGTGACTAGGTTTTTTTTTATTTCCGAGCGAATGTCGAGTTGAACAAATATTACGAATAATTGGCTAAACATTTACCGTTTTCGTAAGTACCGAGTTAAAAAGGACGTTTCATCCGATGGTCCAAGTGAAATTGTTTCGACGACGACATGCTCGACCACTTTGACCCGTTACCGCACTCGTGTTTCGACTTCAATAGTAATTATATTATTACGTTTTTACGTGCTACCGATTTATTATTATCATCCATAATAATGTACTATTGTATTATTTAGCTCATCGTGAAATACTCTTCAAAATTCAAATAATAATTATTATTTTCAAGCCGATAATTGAAGTCGTAAAATCCATTGACTTATTCTATTAATAGCAGTCGTACCTAGTTCACATCGCTTTCGGGCGCCAGACTGAGTTTGTACAAATATTGCATGTAATTTTACATAATATTTTGTAATTATTTACTTTATATTATAACTGTCAATTTAAATAAATAAATAATATTATATCGTGTGTGTGTGTGCATCGTTAAGGGACCAAAGACGAATATTAATACTATTATAATAGCCACATAATTGCATATACCACCCCCAAACGCTCGAAAAACTCACAAATGCGCGGTCGCCTAACCCCCAAAACATACAAATTTAAACTAATCCTATTACTGGCGAGAATGTGTTTACCAGTGACTCGATGCGGTATGAAAGTTTAGAATCCAATTAAGAAACGTTCGTTTCCGAATCGTTACAATTAGGCGTCGTAATTTTGAATTCATCGCGGTTTATTACAATGCTGCCACGGCGAATAGACTTAAAGTGAATGAATTTTTTTAAAGACATTTTTGACCTACTACAACAGTTTGTTCTGGTTTCAGGTTTGGTCTGGAGAGTCAATTGTTTACCGACTGGACAATGTCATAATAATATTAATATGTTTATACGGACATACGCCCACACAGCATTTGGGAAATTACAATATTTTGTGAATATTTTAAAGTGCTTGAATAATGAATAATTTGACTAATAATATTTTATAAATATTTTCTTCTCATGATAACAAAATAATGTACTATATGATTGTAATATGTTTATATGGACTGTACAGGACGATTCGCCGAAGACGCTCACCCCAGTTTTCCAATATATTATGTTTGTATCTCCAAAGAACACTCCTCGAGCAGTTTTTACGAAAAATCTTAAGTATTTGAAAATACGACCTGCTAGAAATACCCTAAAAATTATATTTCGAAAATATAAGAGGGCGCAGAGCATAATATAGCTTGGTGAATCACCCTGTATACATGATACAAGCCCTGACCCAGGTGGCACGTCTGGCACTCGCACAGAGTAGTAAATATTTCGAGACTCGCGATTTTTTAGGTTTTTAACTCCGTCAGCGCCGTCGCGGTTCTTATATATAATATATTATTATATAGATACGTGCGCACTCTGTTCGCCGGATAATGTAATAACGCGTCTCGCTCACTCCATTTTTTTTCTGGTTTCTTTCTGTGAATTTTTTTTTATTATTCCGTTTTGTCTACGCAAACAAAACAAATCATCCGGAGCGAAGGAAATTACCGCGCGTAAACGGTTTGCAGCGGCTATACTATAGTGCAGAGCCCCATGAATATTATTATATTATCTAACTACATCGTTTGGCGTACAACTGCTATTATATAGATATAATGTAAATACACAATTACCTACTTTTTTCTCTCCTTTTTTATTACTATTATCATTCGCGTACACTTCTACGTGTCAATCTGACCACTCGCACAACAAACGGTTTCTATACTACAGTGTTTTGCAACGCGTATCTGTTACACATACACACACAAGTGACGACCCAAGTCCGCAGTAATAATGACGTATACTTAGAGTTGTAGTTATGGTATACTTCTGGTATTGCAGCAGCAGCAGGACTTGGCTCGTTTATCCGCGATGACAGCCGCAGCCATATCGTACCCGCATCGTACTCGACCTCCGACCATAATATGACATGATAATATTATTATTATTATTATTATTATTATCGTTATAATTATTTATAAAGTTCCTGAACTAGATCATGCTCAGCACAAAATAATAATATATTACACGACACGTCACACCGTATGTCCGTATGATGTAGTACCTATATGTTATTGTATAGGTATTATGCGTATGCAAAACGACATATAGGAAACGTGTCGGCGCGCGTGTTTGTGCGATTTCATGGTCTACATATTATATTATTATTATGATGATAAAAAAACGACGGATCGCGTGAAAAACGTGTAATAATTACATAGACATTATATTATAGGTATTAAGTACGTCTAATGAGAAAAACGTCTGTTACGTCGTCCGACTGTGACGCGAGACCCTGGAGAAAATACGACTTTGCGGAAACCCTAAGTGGTCGTCGGAGAGACCGAGAGACGGACAAAAGCCGAGCGCATATTATTATACGACCGATCGTTTCAATGCCGACGAGTTTTAGTCGTGTCGTGAATATTCAACTCATCTCGAAAAAAGAAAATCGGACGACACGCTCAAGGTTTAAGCCGCGATCTCGACACCGTGCAGAGTTGTCGTGAGAATTTATTGTGCTCGGGGCTTTCCTACGATCTATATATAAAATTATATTAGTTGTCGTTGTACGTCTCGTGTGCGCGAAGACGTTTTGTTTGACGTTATACCTAGGTAACCTTACACGGCTTATGCAAAACACTCGCGGTTTTTTATGATGTACTTTACGCGGATACGTCGTGTACTCGTGTCGTGAGGTGACTATACATCATTACGATTACGACCACGGTAACCATATAGGTATCGTTGAGGCTAGTACCGGCATTACCACGCCCATACCACGGTATAAAAATATTATATTATTAACGCGGCCGACGAGTGTGTTTCTAAAGGAATGTTTATTTTTTTTTTAAACAAACCGTATTATTCGGCTACAATAAACGTTCGGCGGCCGAACGGGCAAAACGAATTTTTAATGACAATATATCATTATACCTACACTAGGTATAATAAATGTTGTTATTATTATTATTATTCTGATGTGCGTGTCGTTTATCACGACAAATGAGTTACATAATTACGACGAAACAACCGTAAAATCGTTTACGAGCTCGGTACCACCGTGGTACATATAGGTATACGTTTTTCGATATAATATTATATAGATAGGTATAATAACCCTATGTGTTTACCGGGCGCATATTATCGTACGTGTAATACGTGCTCGGTGTGTATCAGCCACAATATAAGAGTGTATTTATTATTATTATTATTATTATTATATGTAAGACGGTAAACGAAAAAATAAAAAGGTACGTATAAAGAACGATGATCTATATTTATACAACGTACATAATATTATAGTACCTAGGTATAATAATATGCAATGTAACCAGTGCACTGTAATAGCAGTATTATATTTTTGGCGAGCGACCGATTACCGCAACGACGGAGAGAATAATATTGTGTAAGGTAGGCGAAACTATGCGCTACCGATTCGGTGAGCGCATAATAATAATAATAATAATATTTGATACACATAAGGTACCTGCATAATATAGGTATGTGTCGGTATACCGCGTTTGGTCGAAAATTATTGTATAACAATACGATAATATTATTATTATTATTTGTACGGGAATTCGTAAATTATTATCGTACAGCTAAATCGTGGCTAGAGACTTAAGTGCGTCGGAATGCTTAATAGCCGCTGACGTACAAAATGTTATATTATAGTTATATATTATTACGATTGGTTTTTTGATTTTAAAGCGTTCTTCTCGAAAACTATACCGTGTCCGAGTTGAAACTTAAATCAGTTAAAATGAAAATGTGGATAAAATTGAAGACAGTGTGTGTGTGTGTGTGTGTCTCTCTCTCTCTCTCTCTCTATATATATATATCATTATGTTTTAATGATATGTATTTATTTTGCTACTGCCATAACGGACTTATTGATTTTATTGACCACTCTATACCCATATATGGTTATTGGTTATAATTTATAAAATAATGGTCAATAATATAATATTGTGATAGTACCACTATAATCAATGACTCTGCACGCTTGACTCATATTTTGGCAGCATAAACATTTTCCCTGTTTTGTAAGACTCGTTAGTCTACGCGCTTACAAACAAAAGTCATTTTTTTATCATAATGCATTCGGTCACTGAAATTTTGAAAGCAGAATATTATTTTCTAAAAACGTAAACGTATAAATATTAAATATTGCACAAAAGAGTTTCATACTAAAAACTAGTAGGAAATAAGCGTTTCACATATGGAGGAGAAGTAAAATGGCTAAAGGGTAACCCGAAAACGATGTGGTTCACTGTATTATACTCTATAATGATCGTGTCAACTCAAAACGCTCAGAGGATCGTAACATTTTTGTTTGACAATAATATTGATAGTTTTTACAAACATTTAATACAAAAATAATAATAGACCATAACAGAAAATTTTTTTTTGAACATGTATTTACAATTTACAGGTACAATTATATTGTCACACGTATCGATCTATTTTTCCCATTATTATTATTATTATAGGTATAACTCGTCGTATCGTTGTTGTATCATTATAATGTTTTTCTGTGAATAATCGGCGGCTCGGTTTACGCTGTGGCCGAGCCGCTCTCGCGGGCCGAGGGTTTGTGGGGAATGACGGGGATGGGGGTATTAGGGGTAGCTGGGTTGGAAGGGACTTCGGTAATGAATACTGTCCGTTAGCAGTTTTCCATCGGCGAGTATATTATTATTATTATTATTATATGCAGAGAGAATTTCCCGGACGCTAATTGCCCGCCGACCCCTCCCGGCGGCGGCGGCGGTGGTCCGATTCGTCGGCCGGGGAAAAGCACAACGGATTTTCGGTGCACTGCTCTGTTGGCTGCTGCTAATGAGACCGACTTTTAGCCGGCCCATAAGGGTAATCGCGTGTATAACTCGCCGCAACAGCGTATTAAAGGCACGCACCGTATATATATGTACTTACTGTTATATACATTATAATATCATGTTGGCCAAAATCGTAATTGGCATTAGAGGGCTGCATAGTTGTAGTCGCGAGGGGCAGGCGGTACTTCGGTATAATATATATAGCACTTTGCTTACCTAGCTACATAATTTGACGTATATTATAATTATTTACATTAGGTAGGTAGGTATGGGAATAATTTGATTATAATTAGAGGTGGGTCAAACTCGAAAATATTATGGTCTCGAACCGAACCGAACGTATACATGTCGAATATTTCGTTTGAACCGAAATTGCACCGAGCTTTTGAATCGGCATTTTTATGTCAGGACAAAATGCAGATCAAAATTTAAAACATTTTTTCGTTCGAAATATTGCGACCCACCTCTAATAATAATATTATATCAATATTCAATATATTACCCATCAACGACCGCAATTGGATACACTTTTATCTGCACGAGGTAAATCATCGAGAGACTGAAACTCTGCCACCGCCATCATTAAAACTGTATTGTCCTCGCCAACATTATATCATAGCCCAAGTGGAGACGAAAGTCGTACGCCGTTTTTTTTCGCCACCACACCCTTTGCACCGTACACGACCCATTGTTCGTCGACACGATGTTAGAGTCATCGTTTAATTATCACCCCATTTTTTTTCTTCTTTAAACGTTCGCTAATAGCTGCTTGACAAATTATAAGCCGCCGAAGCACGAGTTTTCCATGAGCGACAATTGTTTATTTTTTTAACGATATTTTAATCGACGCATTCAATTTGATTTTTCTAGCAGTCGTCGATTTACTCTATGCGATGGGAATAACTCCTATGGAAATAGTACGAATATTTGTACAGTTAATTTTACCAAAAATACTAAAAAAATATTATATCTTGATTAGAGCACGGTGCAAAATATAATAATTATCAACCGATCGCAAACGAGTGGAAATTACATCTACACGTCACTGCAGACTTTTTTAAAAATATTTTACTTAGGGTCGACTCATTTTTCATTACATTTTTCTGTAATATATAATGAAACACGGCAAAAAGTAAATGATTGAACATTTTCGAATAACCGCGAATAAGCTACCCACCTTATTGCGGAGAAAGATTACGATAGTAATAATATATTTCTAAAATTAATACCATTACGTCATAATATTTAGTTTTTGAATCCCGCGTATCTACTAAACTTTACGAAAACTTTGGACGTCGAAAATGTCGGTAAGGACAGATAATGTAGCTGGTACCTATATAGGTAGTATTTTACCGATGACCTATCGCCCGCTTTGAAAATTGGTGCTGGAAAAATACCCGAAGACAAAGATAAGACGTACCGTTATAGTAATGCGTACGGGAAGTTGTGTAGTGAGTAATGGCGCTCAAAAAGAAACTTTGTACGTATAGAAGACAGATGTACAATAGAATTCCGGCGAAAAGCCAATCGGCTAACTGTAATAATATATAAGACGAGAACTTGCTGAACTAAAGTAGTTTAAATAAATCAACTAGGTAGCATATTATATATACATATAGTTTCTAATTTCTTGGGAAACATTTCGGAGAGGATTAAAATCGCGGGTAATCTTTAAATTATCGTAAGGGGGAATCCGATTGTTGTAGTTCGCGAATTCCGAATCCGGCGAGAATGTATATTTTGATTCTAAGCGACCACCGGCGAGGAACACAACGCAAATATCGTACTTACAAGTATCATAATATGATATTCACAGGTTAGGTATACGTCATAACTCAATAGCATATTATATACTATGCGTTCCGTATAGAGGGAGACTTTTACAAAGAGTTCATAGAATTCGAGAATTCGTTTTATGTAGGTACCTATACCATAATATATTATACTATCGTTATTCGCCGGCTGACTTTAATATAATTTGCTCAAACCAATATGTTTTCGCTTTATTAAGTTATCAGCTACATATACGCCTTCGTATGGTACCGCTGATGCACTGTATAGTACAGAGTTAATTAGAAATATAAATTTGTGTTTACGCTGGGTTTATATATATGGGTGTGTTTGAACTATATATTTTAATTAAACATCAACTGCATTAATATAATAATAATATATAATATAATGCACTACTAGACCAATCAAAATAATCCGATTCACTAGACATAATTAAATAAGATGCTTTGTATTAGAGTGGAAATACCAATAATTTATATACACAGTCATGTTCGAAGAATATTTATCATGCAGCAACAGCAACATTACCGTCTTTTGATCTTTTGGTTTGAATTCAGTTACAGCGAATACAATATATCATTATACGCGCGTATATTATGCTGGCGTGGGCATTATAATAATATTATATATATATATATATATATAATAAATATATTATACGAGTACGACGCAAACGGGAAATGGCGTATAATATTCAATATCGAAATACCGCCTTTGAGTAGACGGTTGCGGGAAAACCGTAAAACACTACCGCGGTCATCGTTACCCATTATGAAATGGCAGAGCCGATGATAACATAATACGCACAAGACACGCGAAATTCAAATAAAACGCCGCCGTAGTTATTCGAATGGTCGCGTGCATGTGATACAGCCGACTGGTGTGGTTTTAAAATTCAACCGATCGGTACCTACTGATGGCCAGAGACGAAAACAAAACGCGGGCACTCTCGAACACGACTTTTATTAAATCTTCTTCAATCATTGGCTTTTTACGGAAACATCACGAAGCCGCTTCTCTCGTCAGTTACTGAACTATATAATATACAACATGGAATGTGCGTCGTGGTTGAGATCCGGTCCGCCAAGGATGTCACCATCTTGATTCTCGTGTCATCGAAGAAACGGTATAATATTTTTGTTCACGATATGTGATAACGATTATCAAACACTCGATTTATTTACATCGTAGAGACGTAGACAATACATACTGGATAGAGCTATGCGTATATCACGCGTGAATGAATCCGGCCCCGAGGAATTAGGTACAATAGACACGTCACCATATCATTATAACAGTACCTATATTATTATCACGATTTCGATTCTGTTCGGTCTTTTGGTCGACAGTGCTGGCGCAGAGTGGGTCACCACCTCGTCACCGCCCTCATCACTACTCCCATCACTACCCTCGCAATTACCCCCGTCAACACACCGTAGTCTATATTATAATTTATACCGCACCGACATTGGCGACGATTCTAGTACCACGGATTTGACTAATGGTCCGCGTGTACAAACAATCGGAAGCTCGCGGCCGCCGCCAGTGCAGGACCAAACCGCACATTCGTCACGCCGAAACTATGTAAGTCCGACGCCAAAAATACACGAGAGAGAGACTAGAGAGACGGTGTGGCGCGCAGATGTTCACCACCGACGTCGGTGGGTTTGGGGGGTGGGAGTAGTTGCGGGGAGGCTCACACAAAAACAACTCCAAACCGGGTAGTCCTGGTGCAGCAAGAACCCAGAGCCATTGTTTGCGGGTTCGCTGTGCGGTATAAACGCTTTCACGGTTTGATAATAATACATATATAATAATATATTATAACGCCGCACAATATATATCGTGCGCTTTCACCTTCTCCGCGCGATGGGTTGTTCCGATGAAATTATAACGGAATCAAACATCAAACTTCCGCAAGTGTCATATAAATGTGTGCGTGTGTGTGTGTGTGCAAACAGGAAGTCACACGCCGCGGTCTTGTGAACCAGACGGACGTCTATAATATATATATTATATATATATATAGGTATATTGTTATTACGCGTAACGATGGCACGTGGTCGGTCGTAATAACCTATCACTTCATCACATTCCCGAAATAGCGGAGAAAAATAAAACACTCAATCGCGGAATTTTCCAATTATCTAAAACGATCGATCGGATGACGCTCTCAGAACAGGATTCGAAATCCGGATCGCATTTCAATCGTACGACAGCGTAGGTCGTCGGGTGAAAGCGAAATGCGTTATTATCATTATTATTATTATTACACTATTTCGGCAGTCGAAAGAGAGAAAAATAAGTTTCCGAAACCGATCGAATGCGTATGCAGAGGAACTTTATACCTGACGCCGCGTGGTGTACACAAAACGGTCGCAAAACTCGTCAGTCTCAACCATAAAGGTACTCTCGATTATTTTGCGACCGGCACACTATAATATTATCATAATACGCAGATGTACCCGTAAGATTGAGTTACTTCTACCTATGTATTCCGTATTTCACCACATATTATTTTTATATTATGCTCGCGAGGTATTAACACTCACTCCGGTATTATATGTGTGGTATCGTGTGGTTAATGAGCCTGCACTCCTTGCTTTCCGCCCGCCCGAATCAGAGCGCATTATACTATCGCCGCCGCCGCTTCCTGATTACATTTTCTCTTGTTATTGAATAACTTTTATTTTTTCCTCTCCGTCGAACCGTCGGAGGAGGATTAGGTACCTACTATTACGAGCCTTGTTTATTTGTTGTTTTCCTTTTTTTTCGATTCGCAGTAAATCTTTCGTTGTGATGTTACGTCCGCGGCTCATACCTATATATTGTGTTGTGTGTGACGGTGTCGATGTCACGGCGAAAGTCACATCTTCGGTCTGGTCGACGAGCCGCAAAAGGCCGTGCCGGGTCCGTCTTCTCCGGCACACGTCGTAATAATAAAATAACACGATGTTATTATTACGTGCCGATATTTTATTATACTCCGAAGACGACGACAATCAATCAAAAACCACTTTTGCAGCTCAAAGACGACGACGACAACGATGTAATAAATAAATAAGAAGAAAAGAAAACTGCACCGTGGCGGTCGCGTGCGAGCAGGAAGCGTCTCTCAAAGATGACTGCGCGGCGGAGTCATTCGACTGATTAATAATAATTATTAATTATTAATACCGTAACATTTTATTATTATAATAATATTATAGTTCGTATCGATTACCTCAATTCGAAACGAAAAAAAAACGAACTTAAATATTTAACGATAATATGCGACAAAGACACGAATCCGACGTGACGTTAATTATACAGAAACCAGTTAACGACTGCGGGAAAAAATAAACGAATTAAAAATCAAATTGAGGTGCTGTTAGTGAACCGCGGTTTCCCCGCTCAACTAGACGAGTTCAACTCTTTATTTACAGTTTGTAAATATTGTTAATAATTCGACATTCGAAACACAGAATAAAGGTTTTTAAAAAACTCGTGACATCGCTACTTCTGAATGACAATTTTTCTTTAGCCAAATAGTTTGTACCTACTTCTTTTAATATTATTGGTAAAAACGGGTTAGTGCCACGACTATAAGGCCTTAGGATCAAACGAGTAAAATATCGAAGTGACAACGCAATAGTAGGTAAACAATAGAAACGATCAATTCGTGACAAACACTGACCCTGACGTCCTTGTATAAAAAATAATAACATATTATTATTAATTTTATAGAGTGTTAAAAATAATAAGTCTTGAAATATCGGAGGCAGCCGTCGTCATGAGACATCGTGGTGTGTTATGATATATTATTACTTATATATATACCATGCAGACTTACAACCGCTACTGCGGTATAGTCACATCGTTTGAATCACACAAACGCTATTAATATCACGACGACGGATGTGCATACGAATTAATAATATTTTACATTATAATATGTAGGTGCCTACGGATTTACGATCGCAGATGGAAATATACATTTTCAAAACGCGCCTCGTCTGTATAATTATTATTTATGTGAAAATTATGCGCCGACCGTATATATATATATATATATATATTATATTACACTACAGCTGCAGAGTATTAGAAACGTTTCGAAATATAAATCACCGAACCATCCATTGTATTATTCATCAACGCTGTATTATTTTTCTTCTCTTATAATATTATCTACGTACAACAATCCTCTCTGTGCGCTAGTATTATACACTGCATGCTTTATGCGGATATACTATGTATAATATAAGACGTCGACGTGCATAGTTCAACACTGTCTGTGTTTTCCACGGAACAATATTCCGCGATGATCAACTATTATCATGATAATAATTTACACACACGATCGGTCGGAGATAGAATATTATAATGTTTTATAGTGTTACTATTATATTATACAGCCGAACCATCGCCAAAAACGAACGTATATAATATTATGTATATGTCTTGAAAGTTTGTACATCACTTGCAGACTGACGATCGGACGAAAGAGAGAGAGAGGAAACTGTATGTTATTATTATTCATATGTTATATTATATAGATTGATCGCCGCTATGATATTATTATATATAACGTGTACCCATACGATTACACGCATATTTTGGTCATGAACAGGACTCAAATTGAATCGCAGCGCCATACAATGCAATTTATGATGAGAGTAGTATAGGTATTATTATCAATAACGATCGGCGTGTGATATGTAAATTAAGGGTCATTACGTGTGTTATTGAGTATTGTTCGCGTAACGCCATATTTATATATATATAGATAAGTAGTACTCACAGGTACATAATATAATAATAATGTTATATCTCTACACGGGTTATGCGCTACCTATCGTCCGAAAAGAGAATAGTGAAATTCCGTAGTCCTTATTACTGCTGTTGCGGGACTCGGCTCGTTTAATAATTTCGATTTATAATTAACACGCACAACAATGAGATCGTTAAAAAACATTCGACTGCGGACGGTATCGGAGAACGACGATGATGTTTTTTATACACTCGAATCCGATGCCGCCGCCGCCGTCGCCGTCGCAATAATAATAATATTATAACAACACTGCTGAGCGAGCATAATAATAATAATAATAATAATATATTATATTATTATATATTCCAAATCGGGGTTTTGCCTCCAGCGCGTGTTTTGTCTTCGTCGTCGGCTGCTTTTGACAAATATTCGTGAGGTGTATATATCATCCGTAATAATAATATTGATGTGTTATAGATCGACGGACGGTCGTCGTTTTTCGTGGGCACCACACGAGTTTTTCCGACCCAGAGTCCTGCAGGACACGTATGCGCAGGACTTTCTGCAGTACGTCAGGAGCAGGACGATAATATTGGTATTATGTTGTTTATTATTACGAGCCGCGGCAGGTGGAAAATCAACGGGTCTATAGACATCCTAATCGTAGATTATCATATAGGTACACAAAAATATTATGTAAGCAGGCGTATACCTAGGTACATAACGTGTAATGCATGTATATAATATGCATAATATATAAACCGCGATAAACACTTGCGTAGGTGTTATGTGACCGACGCGACACTGCGTGGTCAAGTGTGTTTTTTCTGCAATTGGTGAGGAAGTACAACGAAGACGATGACATATTGTCAAATAGAAAATACGCATGTTCAATGTACATACTCGTATTATTTATTAAACACACACCTGCTGCCAAAATCGTATTTGTTTATTATACATTTGAATAACTGCTGCGCCTTCTAATACGCATAGACGACAACGCTTTCACTTTATTGCAACAGGAAAACAGAAGATGCTTCTCGCGACGATTTCGTAATCTGCTAAAAAAAATGTGTGTTTCCTTCGCGTCTTGTTCGACGTATAATATTATATTATTATTATATAGGTAAAACGGTCCCGATGAGGTGGTGTCTCTAACCATGACGCGTCGTCGGTGATTTTTTTCCACTCGCTCGGAGGTTTTTTCTCCTTTGGCTCGCTGCAGAGTTCTACACGTCGTATCCGCCGACTCGTGGTAAACACGAAAATAATAGCTCGAACGAGCGGGGCGTGGTCGTTATACAGACGCGTATAGTCGCTAATGACTCCTGCACCGCGACTCTCCGGAGAGACGTCGGAGTTATTTACGGCCGCGACGGCGATTAAAAACGAATTACGGCGACAATATCCATCGAAGCACGATCCGTCGTCTCACACCTGCCCGCAACCCCACGAGCCGGAGCGTCGCCGTGGAGAGAGGGTTGTTGATCGCTCGTACGACCCTCGCACGCACGCCGACGTCATAATATTTTCGCGTTTTATCGTCGGCTGCAGTGCACTGGAAAACGAAACATTTATGAAACTCGCGATTCCGATGGTCTATACACTAGCTGTATATAATAATATATCGTATACGAGCCGCATATTATGACGACGTGAAGACGATCGGCGGCGTTTCGACGTTGATAGATCGTGTTTAAATTTCTTGCGCGAGTGCCCGCACCGCACTCGAAACGCCGCCACGACTATTGCTGGCTCCACCCTCCCCCCCATTTTTACCGAGTTTTCAATACCACCAGCGGTGTAGAAGGGTGGTGGCGGTGGTGGTTGGAGGGTTAACACACACGTATATACAACGCGCATATTACACCGTCCCGATGATTTATGATATTCCGGCAACTTTTGTGTACAAAATGTTTATGCCACCGCAGAGTATGTGTGTGGGTGTGGGTGTGTGTGTGTGTGTAGGGGCGTTATACATATTTAACAGCCATTTGTCTGCGTGTCTCTCGCCCCCGCACCGCCGCCGTCCGAATATTTTTGACGATTACGCGCCGTTTAGCCTCTCCTGCACCCCACGGCGAGGGAGCCGAAGGTGATTGACGACGACGACGACGTATTTATATATTATTACTTATTAGATAATAATAGTATATAATAAAATGGAATACACCGCAGTCAGCCAGCGCCGCCGACGTTTCCGATCGACACGACGTTTTTCGCCGATCGATTTTCGCAGCAACAATAATAACAGCTGACGTGTGCACACATTATCATACCTATAAGTACTGTAAGTTATATCAACACAACCGTGGTATATTCGGTAATACCACCCGGACGAAGTGGCCGATACCTATATAATATTATAATCCTCGGTGAGCGCGATTATTCGCAATTTAACGGACCATTCACGCGAGTCGTCTCGGCCACCGGAAAATAATAATTATTATCATCATTCAGTCGCACGCTTTTCAAACCCATTGAAATCAGGACACACACAATGGCCGGCTTGATTGGACTCGGCGTTGTTTGCGTGTCACTGCACCGGTGCAGTGCAGCTCGCCCGCGCCGACGAGAAGATGCAGCAGGACGATGGTTTTTCGCCGACGAGTCTGAATAATTTTTTTTAATTCCCGAAGTCTGTCGTGGTGGCCTGCCGTTTTGCTGTGAAATTTTTGGCGAAGAATGCATACTTTTTTCCGGTAATACCTACCATGAAAATCCGCTCGACAAAAACAAATATTTTTCGGTTCATACATATACGTAACCGCGCGCGACCAAGGTTACCGCGCGGCGCTAAAACGTTTTCGCAGTATCGATTTCCCACCCATCTCGTACTGTGCCTCCCGGCTCACGTTTCTTAACGATGTTCGTTTTTATTTAATGCCTAAACCACGGGTTTCGAGAAGGCAGCGTTTAATTTTCTTTTCCAGTTTTACACAACAAATAAATACACATTTCCGTCGTAATGCGCTCTGCGGGAATTTATTTTCGTACCATTAATGACTGCATAATAATGAATATGTAATAATAATAATAATAATTATAATAATAATAATATAATGGAATAGTTTCCTTTTTCGTGTTCAATTAGTTTTCGCTTTTGTTAGAGAATTCGAATTTAAAAACTTCTAAAGCAGTATTTATCATTCATTTTTTTCGTTTTTTAATTTATTCAAACGATTTTTACTGAACCGTATAATGTAGGTGTAATACCAGATACCTACTGTATGTACCCAGGTATGTATATCGAATCTCGAACAACTTATTCATTAATTAAATGTGTTCTACCGCGCACTTTCATCTTAATAGCTTAACCTTGACTATAATATATTATTTATTGCTCTCGTTTATCGCATTCAGTCCAACAACAATGAGGTATATTAAAAACACGCCGATAGTCTCCGCACAACTGGTTTGTACTTTCTTCTCATTTCTTTATTGCATATTTTATATACTGGTATAATGATATGTACACCCAACCGATACTCGTTCGATTCCCCCTTTCCTTTGCCCGTCCGGACGACTCTGGCCATCATTAACTGCAACGATAGAATTTTCAATATCGTATATTATACGATTACAGAAAAAAAACAAAAATAGTCGAGCTGTAGGTATGTTAAAATAATATTATGATAATTTATTTGAAAAATAAAGAAAGTAAACGATCTGACGTGAGCGTTTATTCCATTATCACACACGGTGTAAGTGTTGTCGATCGTTGAAACCGTGCGCATAATAATATATATTTTAAAAAAATAATGAGTCTTGGGAAAAAAATTAGCGTCAGAGGTGGACTTATATTTTGTCGTTTTTACTGTTTGTAGAATAATACCTAGGTACATGATAGGTATAATATATTAATATGGTTACAGCAGTACACGAACTGTACGAATCGAGTGGCGTGCGATGGGCCTGTCCGGGTTCTATCACAGCGGCTGACAATAATAATAATAATAATGATAATTAACTACCAAACGCAGTGTCGTCGTCGTCGTCGTCGTTGTTGGACATTTGCTCGCTCGTCTCTTCTTCGCCGGGTTATGTAACCGTATTTTATGTAGCTAGGTGTATAATAGTCAACCAAAGTGCTTACACATTTATGTGAAATCCGGGAAAGAACGAAACATATACATATAGTAGTCACCTACCAGATTATCGTACAACTTTATGTAATTCCGTTTGTACCCAACACTCGCAGAATATTATGCGCATAGAGTTTTTAAAATATATTTTTAGGTATTTTATTTCATTGTATTGTGTTGTATGGTATAAGGTATATGGTATAAAACCGTGTAGTAACTGAACCGTTATCAACAATTTAATACGCTGCAGGCTGTTAAACCGATGAACAGCAATATGAAATCTCTTGATAGTTTCGGAGAAAATCTTCAAAATAGCAATGATACATGAATTATTTTAGAGTTAATTAATGTTTGAGGTCATCGTTCCAATTCACGTGACTAGCAATGGTTTTAATTTAAGATCATAGTCATACAAATCAATGTGAATCGTATTCTTAAATATTTTGAATTAACTTTTTAATAAGTAATAGGCAACTAATATATATTTGTTTAACATAGTATGTAGGTATAATAATTTTTAAACATTATGTTTCATATTGTGTATAAGACCTGCCCACTCTCTAAATATTATACACTCACGAGGGCATAGTATTATAATATATACGGTAGGTACGTGCGGAGAGTTAAGTCGTGTGTTTCTTTTCATAGTTTCAAAGATTTCGCGTTCGAAATCTACTCACATCGCACGAACGTGTGAGGTGTGAAAAGTTTAAAGGTCGTAACTGCCGCTGCAGACACGTTCCGAAGAGCTGTTACAACAGATAACTCGGTTTGTCATTATTATATTTTTTTCCCCTCAGCCAATCGCGTACGCGCTTTTCCGGCGCTTTAATAGATATTTTCCAACACTCCGCGTGTGTCGCGTACGGTCTGACGGCGCGTGGAAGGCGAACGCCGCGGAAAACGCGTTCGTGACGGCTGGACGAATATAACTCGACGTCTGCTCAGTTTTCCGACGACGATTTTCACCTACCTACCTACCTATATATGTATAGAGAGGAGCCCAGGAAATGTCGCGTAGTCGTCGTAAAGCTCGTCACATTTCGCGTGTGGCGTTTCCATTTCCTGCCCTCCCGCAACCGCTTCGTCGACACGAAATCCATTTTATTTTTTTGTGCTAAGCGTTATTTCGGAGCTTCCGTTTTCCATTATTTCACTTAACTTATGGGTCACCCCGCAATATACTCAAATATAAATTTCGATAAAAGATATACGAAATGTATAACATGTGCTTTCGAGTCAAAAAAGGCTTTGTTTATTTGGAAAAAAATTGGCAAATGAATTACGATTGGGAAATGAATCGCATCGGTCGCACGAGTGAAACAGTTGGTAGTGTCACTAGTGTTTGTTTACGAGTATTTTAAAATAATTTTAATGAACGATAAAACTGCGCTGCAGCCACCTTATATTGTATAGTTCCGCCGTTTCTTATTCTGATTTTCCGTATAAATCAAAATAATTTAATAACTACGATGTGATCGTTTCTCGTTGATCCGCTCCGCCCTCCGTCGGTCCAGCATAATATTTATTATTGTTTCGTCGCTGCAGGTAGGTAGGTAGGTACAACAACAGAGGGGACGCGTGTAGATGGTATATTATATTAATATTATATTATTATTATTATTATGTATTATGTTATAAAGAGAGCCGTTTAATATCGCAGGGCGACGGGAATGTTGTACGCGTTTTATAATGCACGGATAAAATTCCTCGGGGCCGTTTATAACTTTAATTTAAATGGCAAAAAGCAGATAAAAACCCGGTCCCCCGGATTTATGATGACATTATTTGCTTGCTACTCTACCGCACGGCGCGCGCTGAAATGCCCACGTCTGGCTATTATTATTATTACTATGCATATTTTGGAAAACAGCCTGCCCGGCCGTTATTGTCTGAATTATTATTATTACTATTTTTTTTTCCATTATAAATTGGGCAACATGGTGGCGTTCATACTTCCCACCGCCGCCGAGCTTGTACGAGTACGCACGCACACACAATCAACGACAACAAACGACGTATAAATCTTATTAGGACGAGTCTTTTGTTCCGGTGAAAATAAAAAGCAATTTTATTGCTTCCATTCCGCCTTCCCATGCACATTCACATAGTGTAGGTATATAATATATAATAATAATAATATGTATACACAAACACACAAACACACGATCGCTATGGGCAAACAGATTTCGACCTCTCTTCGTGACGTCCTCGCGTATATTGAATACCGGACATCCCTATAATACAACTGCAGCATATTATGACGACATTTTCTATACCGACCGAAACACCTCCCCGGACCGTAACCCGAGACCTGGTAAGTGGTAACTGATGAGGGTCACGTTATGTTCTGCAGCCGTGTCTTCTACGAGCGGTTTCAGTGCGACGGATTCGTCAAAAATACGCGGACAGTTCGCCTGTTGGCGTGCAACTATTATATCGAGAGATTCATTTGACATAAGTCAATATCGACATATTTTATCGACTATTGGACCGTATATTATTATGTTCGTTCATAATAATTGCAGCTGTTCACTGTGTACTCGGAATTCATTCACTAACGTTCAGGGTTAACGCCGCCGCCGCGGAGTCTATATAAAAATAATTGTTTAAATTGCACATAATATTTTACCAGCAACGTGTTTCCGAGCGATTAACTATATTTTTTATTTACACATCTAACCTATCTAATTAATAATTAATACCTAGTAATAATAAAAAATAAAATTAAAAACATTTCGAGTTATTACGATAGGTGTGTGTATGTTACTATTACGTGTTGAAATAATGTACTAATTATATATATATATAGTTACTAATTATATTATATTATATACTGCAGCGTATTTATATAGGTAATATACATTATTATAGGAGTACCTATTATGAACTTGGACATATTTTTGCATTGTCATAATGGCAATCGTTTTATTGTTACACAATTTATTACTGTAGTGGCAAATGGTAATGCACTTTATAATAATATCGTATTACGTAGGTACGTAATACGTTTCTAAATTAACATTTAAAAACTTTGGCTTTCTCAGTCATATATCTGGATATATTATTACGCACGTAATTGTTTTTTTATTTTAAAAACAAAAAACGAGGCTGGTTTCGCGTTCTTATAATATGATTATTATTATATTATGTTGAATGCCATTTACGTCGAAACAAATTATTATACCGGACTTGGCTCTCGCTTCGCACGTGCTTTACCCACATAATATTATTATAAATATATACGGGGAGATCTGTTCAACTCATTATATTTTTGGAGAACGTAAGATTTTTGAAAATATATTTTCTTTTAAGCGATTCAAAGCCGTTAGAAAACAATACATTATTGGTGAACAATATCATATTTTTCACTATTTTTATCGTTATCATTTTTGTGGTTGTACTACTCGTCCAAAATGCGATTTTATCATTTTTAAAAAACCATAACGATGGTAAAAAAATCGAAAAAAATATATTTTCAAAAACCAGTCTCTAGAGGAACGCTCATCAACCGGTAGGTACCTATTGCGCGACCGGCATGCGGCGGGGAAAAGAAACGCTTTCGTTTTCCGCACGAAAAGATATTTTGCATTTCACCCGCGCCTTTGTGACGGCGATCCGTCTTGACGGGCGTCGATGGACGGCAAAAAAATAAATACCGTTCGCGTTATGACATTATAAAACAGACGTACAAGCCATCACGCGTATAATAATATATATTATTAAAATAATAATAATAATAAATAATAACGATTTTACGTCGTCGGATTATTATACTCTCGTCTCGTGTGGAATTCACCGCGTCGAAATGGAAAGTGCACAACCGGTCGTACGGCCCCCGTCGGGTTATCGACATTGACATTGCCCGGGCGAGAGTGCAATCCGCCGCCAAAACGACCTGCGCTCGCACAAAACTGCCGCCCCGGGGTCCTAACTCGCCGCCGCCGCCGCCGCGGTGAAACCAGTTCGTCGACAGCACCGCGACGGCGCGCCAAACTCTTCGGGGTGACGTTTTGCCGACGACGGACCCGAGTTGTTATTACCGCTATTATACAGGTATCCGGTATACGGTAATAGTCATTCAGTTATTATATACGTGCGCGCGCGCGCGCGCCATAAACGCATCGTCTTCCACGATATTGTATTGTTTTTATTATTATTATTATAGACGTCACACGTCCGCGTCGTAATAGCCGGTAGGCGTAATCCGGCGACGAGACGGAACATTACGAAAAAGAAAAACGTACCGTTATTTTAATGGAGTTTTCTTCGCCCTCGGTCGCTCGACTTTTCCGTTTTCCGTTCGATAGCCTTCCGCGTAACAACATTACATACCAACCCGTAATAGGTAGGTATGCGATGGCGCCGCCGACGTTGTAATCCAGTAGATAGGTACATTACTGCACGGCGAGACGGCAGCAGCAGCTGCTGCCGTCTACATAGGTACGCAGATAAAACAAATTGCCGTTTTATGTGTAGGTATACAATGTACGGTTGCACCGTGCAGGTTTTCCCGGTATTATTCAATTATCGTCGTTTCCTACGCGTACCAACCTACCCGTATATATATATATATAAATTGACATTATATGATATTTCGCGTTCCCTGGACGTTCCACTAAATATGGCAAGGCTTACGACGACGACGACGACGAGGAGCTTCCAAGAAAATCACCAGTGAGATTGGAAACAAAGTGCAACGCCGTGTTGTCGAGCTATCAGTTAATCTGTACGCGTCATAATAATACGGGGCGATTCGCAGAGTGTGCGCACCGCCATGTTTTTTCCACGAATTTATTCGAATTCTGATTTTTGGAATTTTTAAGTATGTATTCGAGGACTGACCGTATTTCAGTTATTCAGATTTTGTTCCATTCGGGAGTTTATTGCGTTTAATGAACTCCTTCTTTTCAAACAAGAATCAAATCTTCACAGTCAGCATGTAAGTAGGTATTATCAAGCATTTTATTTTTTTAAAACGTCGATGCATCTAAATCAAATTCTGAACGATTGTAATTTCTAAATATGTTTATTTTATAAACAGATAATAGTCTACAAAGTTAAATAACAAACACTACTGGTTTGAATTTCTATATATTTGGGCACACCAACATTTTCGAAAAAGTCGTCTGATTAACAATGTACACGAAAAAGGTCGATTTAAAAAATAAATGTTGTCATTACCACAGGCCATTCATGAAAACGGTGTACAAAATCTAGGTAAGAACACTTATTTGAAAATACGGCTCTATTAAGTATAATATTTAAAAGTCCCGAGTATAAGAATTTTAATAATTTCATTATTAAACAAAAAATTGGGGTCAGCATGCTTAAAATCCCTCTGTATAATATGACGTATACCAAACGTTTTATGATCCTTCCAAGTCGCCGGTGCAGTGATTTTTTAAAGGGCTCGTTTTACTATAATATGGTTTTGGGACTATAAATTGTGGAACCTATGCGAAAACGAATTACAGCCATTAGGTCCGACTTGACGTCGTTGCCCTATTATACCGTGTCTAATATTGCGAACGATTATTTATATTTTTTTCCAAACGTGACACGCGACAATAAAATTATTATTGTGTATTGTGAACGTGAAGACGTCGACGGTCGTGCGAGTGGCACACGTCGCGTTTAGACGATATTAATATAATAATGTACACCGACTACTGTATATGTAATATTATTATTATAATATCGCTTTAACCTTGGACATTGTACACTGCAGTGCCTACCTATATAATATTTAGTCACCTGTGAACAACGAGTTCAAATTTTGTAATAGCGTTTTGAATTGGAAAAAAAATCCATTGCAAATGGGTCGTAGATGAGAAACAAAAAAACAACATAAAAACGACGACTCCTACATCACGGATGATTATTTATAATATTGTGTTACTCCGTGAAACCTACCTATATAATAATATGATATTATGATATATAGACGACTCTGTATCTACGAATAGAATGAAGACTAAAACCGTCGTACACGTCATTATAGTTAATAACGCCAACGTATTATTTCGAATACGTCTGCGGCTGTAGTATAATATACATACATACCTACCTACCTACCTGGGTGCAATCCAAAATTATTAAACGTTTTCATTCGACGTTTTGAAAATACGCTTATTACTTACTATGATATTCGTGTTAGTAATATTAGATACTATACCCTGTGGCCAATACGCATTCCGATAATACCTCTATAGGTATAATATACTTAAACGCCGCACGGTTTCAAAACGGAAACAGATATTATAATGGCCGACGATATAGGAGGTAACTCAGCGCCGGGGTTTTGACGACCTTGAAACGTTCCGGCGTCTAATGAAACGTTATGTCTTTCGGGAAAACAAGGTCAGACCGAGAGTCTCCGACGATAAAGCCCGTTTAAGACCGAAAGTGAATTTCTAATAACCACGGTATACCGAGAGAGAAGGCGCGCATGTACCTACATATTTTATTAACGTGCATATACCTAGGTATACCTACTGTATATGTTATTATTAAGTATATAAACGTGATATACATCGTCGCAGCACAATATAATATTGTGTGTACAGCCGCGGGGCGCCACGTGCGATAGATGGGCGAGTGGATCTATGGAAATCGTTTAAATTCCGTGATGAGATACTTAAAAAAAAATTCCGAGCGAAAGCCAATACGCACGCCTATAAAATTATAATATCGTTGGCTCTATATCATATTATGTTATTATAATAATGATAACGCACGGCGGAATGATAAAAAAGAAAAAAATGACAATAACAATTGTAATAAATAATAATAATATATTCAAAACAATGTAAACGACGACGACAACGACGAGTTGTGCACAAAACGTATTATTTGATAACACAATGTTTTACTTTCTTTTTCCTCTCCTCGGCGAATGCGATTTACACTTCTCCTAGTCGCCCAGCTGCACACGACCGCGAGTGTAAAATTATTGCGCGCGTGATCTCTGTCTACTCTGACGTTTCGGCGAGATCGGATATCCGCCGCAAAGTGCGACCGAGACCAGCGACACCGCTATCGGAACGAGTAGACTAAAAAAATTGTCGTTCCCGTGCCAACATATTACAATACCAGCTATTATAATATTAAAATATTATTTACAATTTTCCTGTAGGACTCGACTTGCTTAAAAATCGTAGAAATTATTGTATTAACCTATTTAATGAAATAATAGCAGCGAATGCGAACGTCGTCGTGGGTAAACAATGCGCGTTGGCCGTCCGATAGAACATTAAATTATTTCTACCTATTTATAAAATGGGAAAATATAATATAGCAACGCGATATGTGGGAAACGCATCGACTGCGCGCCGTATACCCATGACATCGCGTATTGTCAACACAATAATAATAATTATTATTTTAATAATGTGCATGTACAATATTTGTATGAAACACTGACTATCGATTAGTATAATAGAGGTTTAGACCAAACTTAAAGTGGGGGGAGCACACAAAAATATTATTTCCACGCTCTTAACAAAGACTGTCCAAACTTACTTATATTAAATATGTTTTATTCTTGTCTTTCTATTTTAAGACCTTTATAATATTATTCATATACCTACTGTATATAACTGCCATTTATTTATTAATTTTTACTATTTATGTAATAAAATAAAATAAATTAACCAAGTTCAAGACTGGTGGTGGCAATCCCCCTCTCCCCGCACTACTCTCACTCATCAAAATCACCACTGTCGTCAATTTAATCTGAGAACATTATATTATTATTCTATCGAGTAAAACAATAATGACTGTAAATGAACGCACGCGTCTTGTCTAAAAAATAGCGTTTGATGACTAAAAATGCAAAAGCCATAAAATCGAAATTAATTTTTAAAAGAAGTTTTATAATCGCGTTAAATGTTATATTAATGTTGTTGACTAGTTGCACCAATGAATAAATTCGACGAAAACAAAACAACACATTTAATCGACCGTGAATTTGTATTTAAAAACGAATTTGTCACTTCTTGGTTTTAAAAAAAAAACTATTTGTATTTGTCTTTATTCATTAATTAACCAACTGCATACGAAAAACATTGAACACAATATAATCTATTATATTATATTATATTCAAAAATGAAAAAATCATATTAAAAATAAATCATAGTAATAAATATCGTTAATAGATTAAAAAAAACTACTACAATAATATTAATAGTTAAATCACGCATACAAAATTACCAAAGAATTGGTAGAAAAAAATTTAATTTATATTTTATTCCTTTCAATTATTTATTATTATATTACCTATAATATTATAGTTGTAATATATTGATGATAATTGTAATAGAATATATTTTTACATTTTTACTATTCAAAGAAATAACAGTCGGTAGCTTGGCCATTCAGAGTTGTTATATTTGTTAAAACAGTTGAAATAATACATTAATATAAACGTTTTTGTTACGTGCAAGAAAATTGCCGTAAAAATATTAAACTTTATAACTATAAACGAAGTTTTAATGTGTTAAAACTTGATCACAATGATATGAGTTGTAATTAAATAAAATATGTATAAGCATTAAAGAAAGTGATCATAATATGATATTGTATTATTGTCGATGAAGTAGTTAAATATTTTTTATTATTTTTTTAAAACTTGGTTTTATATTTAGAGAGACAAAACTCTAACAAAAAGACCGTAGAAAATTTAAAACAAATCTACAAAGTTGAATAAAATATTTTATAGCATAATTTTATGGTACAAAAATTAAAAAATAATTCATATAATTCTGAATTTATTTTCTTATATTTACAAAAAATAATCACTCAAGCGTAATAAATTTATTTAAAATCATTTACAATAATTTAATTAAAACATAGGTATAATATCTAAATATAATCTTGTAAATGAACATTGTACACATTAAAAATGTACATATTTATGTAAAAGGAATTTTCAGGAAAAAATAGTAAGAAATAAAAGTTTGACAAATTCTAATATCATAAATACAGAAATATTCTATGTCCAAATATTTATCTATTGGTAATGTTATTTATGGAATTTATTATATTCCTGATATTAAATTATAATACGTAATTTTGAAAAAAAAATAACTTATAATATTCCACACCAATTTCGTTATTCACGTCATAAAATTATATTTTTCTCGTTTGTCGGGTAGCCTAACAATTTTTAAATTTTTGATTTTTCTATATTATTTTTTACAATGCCATATTAATATACAATGTCAATTACACCTAATTAATATTAATGAATTTTTAAGCAAATTTTATTTATTTGCATGCAAAATTACGTTATGAAATATCATATAAAAAAAAAATCGTTACTTTGAATAATAAACATATTTTAATAATTTATGTCATCTTTAAAGAAAATCGCTGCATTTTATGGCTGTGTAATAGCGTTTTATAATGATTTATAATTATATAATATATATATATATATTTTTATTGACGACAGTATAATATTGTGTACACATAATATGATGATATTATACAGAAAACCCTCACGACGTTTCCGCAATAATGACCATCAAACATTGTAGCCTAGCGTTCAAGTCTCAGGTGTACAGCGTAATAGAAATATTATACCTACTTGCGGACCCAGACTTTAAATTATTAAAATAATCCTAAACAAAAATCATAAAAAAAACAAAGGTGGAAGGGTGAAAAAAAATTTTAAATCCAAAACCCATGTTTGAATGACGTTTTCCGACAAGGAAGACGTCTGAGAGAAAACAGTGGAAAAAAATCCCAATAATGACTTTACCTGTGTATATTCGACGACTGGTGCACTTGGGGCTCTGCAGCGGCTTATCGCGGTCGTCGTCCTCCTTCGGGGGAAAAATCGGTTCGGTCCCGATGCCGTGTGCGGGTGTGTATAAAATGTGCGGTAAGATAATAATATTATTATAATATTAAATTGATATTATATTATATTATTTTATTACGATATTATGGTGAATGCGATTTCGCGAAAAAAAATTCCGTTCGGACGGACGGACTTGTGTCTGTGCGAGTGTATGTGTGTGGCGAGTGTACACGCGCGGGTAATGTCTAAATGGTGACTGCACAAGAAATTAAACCTCCGCCGTCGACGTCGTTGCGATCCGTTCATTTCGCCGGGCGAACGTGTGCTCTCGCCGCCGCCGCCGTCCTTACCACCGACCGGTCGTCTCTCGCGCGGTGATAACAACGACGGCGATTCTAGCGTTAACGTCGCCGGAAAAACGAACGGTTTACCCGGTAATCGGTTAAGGTGTACGATAATCGGCGGGTTCGATCGTTCCCGATTTTCGTTTCGTTTTTCGTCCGTTTTTCACGTGTTTATATATTATTTCCGTTACGTTTCGTTTCACATAGTGTATTTACCTACTGCGACGATTGCGTTATAGATCGATTTTACGAAATTATTCGCACGGGAGCACAATTCCGAGGTCGGAGATTAAACGCTGCACGTTGTGACGAGTGTTCCAGATCAAACATATTACAATATTGGACATAATTTGTCACTAATCCTAGATTAATATTATAAAAATGAGTTATAAACAAGCCTGCAGGGCACACACGAGTCGAGACGTTAAAGTTAAGTCAATTTTAATCTTTTTCAATTTAATTTTCATTAACTTAGTTCTTAGCTTGACTGATTTTAATTGATATATGAACTTAAAAAATAACGAGCTGCAGCTTTTAATCAAATCCAAGCTGCATTAACTTATAAATAATTAAATAATAAATATAAAAAAATATTATTAACGATGCATAATATATTGCATAAACGTTTAATTTGTATTATTTTAAACCATATTACTGGCAATTTATATATGTATATAAAAAAAATAAATACATATCTTAACTTAAGTTTTATTAATTTTTAACTTGACTAAGTTAAAGAAAAAAAAACTAGGATAAATATTAACTTTAAACATTTTAAAATGTTTTCTATCAACTTAATTTAACTTAATTAGTAGTTACAAATAATTATCATTAATTTGCTCAGGCTTGGTTATAAATTCAAAAATAACACATTTTGATGTGCAAAATAATAATAATAAATAACGTACCAACCTACGCCTTCTCTTTAACATACAAATGTATTATAATCATAAGACATATAACAGTTGAATATTTTCACAAACACGCCGACCAAATTTAAATAAACCATAATTCAGATGAAAATAATATCTTTTATTATTATGATGTATTAGTGTTGTATTTACATGTTCAAACGCTCTAACATAATATTATTGTTGTATACAAACGAAACACTATATTATTGTTATGGGTTAATGTTTTATTTTAAGTACATTTTCTTGTACAGGACCTAATAGGTACCTACTATGCAGTATTATATTATATTATTATGAGTAAAAAAAATTCACAAACTATAATATTTGTATAATTTAAAATTTATTACATCCATATGGTTTGTGATACCTACTATATTTGCATACTTGAAATTTGAATAAAGAACGATAGTATGCCAAACATGTTGTCTGGAAACACAGCACGCACGAAAAAAAATTAATCAATTAAACTAAAGACGTTCTAAGTGACAAATTGATATGTACATGACGTGTCATAAATATACACGATATTATTATTTAATTGTGTGTCATATTGTTGGCAGTCGTGGTAATTATAGTATAGTGATGATCTTCAAGCCTATTAAAATATTATACATTCTATAGCTGCAGGTAAAACGTAAGTTGTTGTGCTAAGCTCATAATAGTTGGTTTTAATAATCTGCAGTGGTCTTAAACGATTGGAAGACGTAATTAAGACGGTTGTTTTTTTTATCGCATGTGAGTATTTTAGTTACTTCAAAAAATGACCGACAACGAACGTACAAAATGTATAAGCACCTACGTTTAAGTATATTACTTAATTATATATATTTTTAAAATATTGAAGTGAATATACTATTAACTCGAACATTTTCAATTACATTTTTTAGATTTTGATACCTACAATGGTTTGTCTATGCTCCTGCAGTCGGTATATTGTACGAACGTAGTCAAACTGTCAAACGTGGCTATAATGTATACTAAGACACACATTAGTCATAATATTCAACGTTCGCAGAGAAGATCCAATAAATCATAATTAATATTATCTCGTGCTTGAGCAGGAAATTTTTTTTTCAATTTATTAACACGACTGCACACTTGTGTTTTTCAAGGTCCGCAATACGTCTAGTCGGATAACTCACCGCAATCGAAACCGTATTTTTGCTATCAAATTTATGGGAATTCAAACAATAGAAAAAATAAGTAAGACGCATTAGCAATAAATAAACAGTTTAGTAAGAATACATTTCGTGGCTTCGCAATCCGCTCAGCGTTGTACATTAAAAAAAAAAAATAAAAAATATATACGCTTGCATTTTTGTATAACTGTTTTTACCCGTGTATATTACTATAATTTTTTAATTTAACTCGACGAACGTGAATGAGTTAACGGTTGAGTAAAGATGATTACAATTTTGATTGTGTTAAATGTTTCGAAATTAAGTTAAACGTGCGGTTTTTAACATTTATTAAATACACTGCACGAGTCGTGCGAAATTGTCTGAGAGACGACAAAGACGATGAGTTTTACTTTTAAAATATGTTTGTGTGACAAACAGATGCTGACAAGACGTGACAACTATTATAGCCTGAAAGTATTTATAATATCATTTTATTGCTTTATCTGAAACGATTGTGCAAGAAATACAAATATGCTTAAAATATTATTATAATAACAATATGTCGAAAGGTTTATGACGTGATGGAATATAAAATTATTTTTCGGTTTGTTTATAGTTTTTACGTTCACCTTATTTTTCATCAGCTGATGCTGAAAATGTAGAGCATTATATTCTTCCTATAATTTTCATGTTAATAATAATAATAAACAATTTATTGCGACAGCTGAATGTCTTTACATTATTTTACAAAATATTAGTTTAATATTGCAACGCCCTCTACAAGTTAAGTTTGTGCCGGGGGCACGGTTCTAGTCGATTGAAGTATATTTGCAATACATAACAATATTAATTATCAATCAAATAATAAAATTGTATAATAATTTTATACGCATGATTAACAATAGATCATCTTGTTATTCGACAATTATGCTCTCCCATCTTTTAATCAATAATGCAGTTATTTAAAATTCGACTTTTGGAATTTTTAAATATACTTAAAAATCATCTTTATAAATTCTTGAGGTTTATTATTGTACTTCTTAAAGCGTGTCCCGTGGAGATACAAACTACTGCTTTTCAAATGAAAATTCCCCTATTCAACGGTAAATTATTCAGTGGACAATGTTTCTGAAAAATTTGAATCAAAACCTAACCTACGAGTAGTTTCCAAATTATTTAATTCTATGTTGTAAGGATATGGTAATGGGTTTAGATTCAGATTATAAGGGGGATATGGTGATTTGAAAATTGTAGTTATTAATATTATTCTATCAATATTAATAATATGTAAGAATGGCCAAAGTATTATAGTTCCAATATTACGTCTATTTGATATTTTCTAAAACTATTTTTAAGGACTATTATCCTTAGAAAAAACATTTTTAGAGGATGCCTCGTGGAAACGAGTCGACATATTATACAACGCTCAAGAGATAGCGTTTTTGGCCATATTGTCAGCATTGCTGCTATGAAACTACTCATTTGAATTTTGAATTAGGTAATCAATAATAAAGGGGGACCTCGTTTGAAAAACATAAGTTTGTATTGCCACAGGGTACTCTTTAAATAGTACAAAAAAAAATTCAAGGATTTGTAAAAATTGTCTTTGAGTATATTTAAGAGTTCCAAAAATCAATATTCAAACAAATTAGTTATCAAAGGAAAAAAATTGGGGTAATCATGTTTGTTGAATTAACATGTATATTATATGAAATGAAAATTACAAACTAGATAAATCTAAATGTTTTATGTATTATTTAAATTGTTTATATTGTTATTCGGTGAACGACATAAATTTAAACCCGTGTAATAACATTTTTTGACCAAATTCTCTGTTAAGATTTGGCAAGACTAAATTAATATTTTTTTTATCTGCTCATGATCTAACAAAGGAATTAAATTGTTATGTTTAGGTATACGAATCAACTAGAACCGATAAGGTAAATAAATACACTTTTAAATTCTTTAATTTAATACAATTATTAATAGTAAGTAACAATAATAAGTCTTGACACAATATTTTTTGATGCTCCTCCCAAAATGATGGATACCCACCATAAGAATAAACTGATTGTATCTAGGTACTAATGCTAGATAAATATATTATTTTAAACAACACATAGACACGTGTTTGAATGACACATTGTTTCGGTCGAGTTGCGGTGCAAAGTGGTAAACTTAAATGTAAATATTATTAAAGGTTTCGAAATACGTTATAATACGTTAAACGTGAGGGTCATTATTCATATCAGGTAAGCGTGAATCGTGTAAAAACGTCCGGTAGATAATCGCGAAATGTGTAGGTATTATAATATTATAATTATGATTTCACATGATTCGCGGTGTAATTAAAATGTCCCATTCAACTCATTCGGTTTCAGCACGACAGTATAACATAATATAATATAAGAAATAAAGTCGTAGATATTATAAAATCCCGCTTTGGAAAAAAAAATTAATTTTAATATTATTGTTGCCCAACACTGCGATAAGATTAATGTCCTAAAACTTTTTGGTATTTTATTCCAAATCTTTATCCTATTACAAAAACGGTTATTTTTACAATCGAAAATATTTGTAAAAAATGACATAAGGGTCACGTGTAAATGAGCCAGGCTGCAACAACTTTTTTGATTAAAAGTTGAAATATGACGGTCAATAAAAAATACGATTTATACAACTTTATTTTAATTCAAAGAGGTAAAATAATATTATTTATTGTTTTAGTATAAATTCTCATTTTAAACTATACTCTAAGCTTTGGAAATTATTATTTAATTTACAATAATATTATACTTTAATTGTTACATATTATGACATCGGGTGCTTCTAATATATTTTTACCACGACTTGTAACGTCATTATATCGTTTCAATCATATCACAGAGAAATTATTATTATTCATTATTTCATTTTGTTCTATAAAAATGAATTTATTTTTTGCTACCTACTATAATAATAATATAAGTAGTAATAATTCATTATTTAATATTGTCATTTATCTCGAGATGGATGTTAGTCGTTGTTAATTGATACAATAACTATCACATTATTATTACATACACGATGTTGGTTTTCCTTTATAAACTGTAAAATAAATTGTCGTTTTATGATTTTGACTTCCCTAATACAACAATAAAATTGTCCGCTGCAAAGGAATGGACCGCAAAAACAAGTTTATGCATTTTTTTTATGACCGAATTAAGACGACATACATAAAACTGCGTGAATATGATAATATAAATGTATTTTTTTTCGCTTCGACATTAAGTGTCATATTTAAATACGGTTTAAGTAGGTATAACAGTCTTAACAAATACGATATTACCTATTATATATATTACCTACTCTCAATTTTATTTAAAACGTGTAATTATTCCGATAATACCTATTTATTATATTGTATACACAAATCATATGGAACGCTTGTAAATAATAATATGAAACGGGCTTAAGGCAATACTAATAATATTATTATGATTGAAAGTCGTACGCACGTCAATCGGAGTAAATATTAAATTACTTGTTTATTATTAACAGCACTGTAAACGCTATTAAAAATAAATAATTGTACTATCACAATTCACAAATCATTGTCTCGTTGAGTTCAGCGAGTTGAATATAATATTATATCATGCCCGTGTACTAATATCGACGTTTAAATTATATATATATAATATACAGGGTGATTCACCAAGCTGCTAACCCCGTTTTTCATCAATAATCCAGTTATTTAAAATCTGTTTTTTGTAATTTTAAAATATACTTAAAGACCATATATTTTTAAATTATTGAGATATTTTGTTCTATTTGAGAAGTTTGCTGTAGAGATCCTGATTTTTCAAATGAGAAACCCTCTTTTAAAATGTACAATATGATGATTCCGTGGATGATTTTTCCGAAAAATTTGACGTATATTACAATTAAAATTCGTACGAGTAGTTTTCGAGTTAGTAACTTTGTGCTTTAAGGATAAAATTAATAACGGCAATGGGCTCATAAGATTGGGGGCTATGGTGATATCATAATATTAGTCATTTATACGTCTACTTTATATTTTTGTAAAATCATTTTTTAGGACTATTATCTAGTATCCTTAATACAAATATTTTAATAACTAAGTAAATACTCATTTGAATTTTGAATTAGGTACATAATAATTTACAGTTAAAAGGGTTCTCATTTGAAAAACAGAACTTTAGATCACCACAAGACACTGCTTAGGTAGTGCAAAAAAAATTAAAATTAATTTCAAAATTTCAAAAATAAGAATTTGAATAAATTAATTAATAAAGACAATAATGAGGGTGAGTATGTTTGGTGAATCACTCTGTATAGAGAGAGAAATATGATATAGGTAGTTAATACTGAGTTACAGTGAACGATTTCGGTCGTGTGTGTTAATAAAAACGATAATATGAATTAATCGTTATAATGTAAATGTAAATGTAAATGTAATGTAATGTCATAACCAGAACTTCAAATCAAAACAAAAAATTGTGTTTTGATTTAAATTCACTTATCGATGTTTGTTTTTTTTCTGATTTAAATTTAAATATAATACATTGATGTAATAGTTTTATGTTTATTATATTGTTTTTGCTCGGTATTGATTTCGTTGTATTACCTATGGTTTTTAATTCGATTTTTAACATAATTCTTCTATTTTTCGAATATCCATTTTACTTGCAATTTTACGATTTTAATTTTGATTTCTGACTACCTACAAGAAACTTGTCATCGTTTACGCGGCCCTGTAACTGATTTAAGAAAACGAAAAATTAATTATTTATTGTCACCTACACATGACGTACTACAACACCAAATTATAGACCTATGGGCTTTTGTTGAGTTTGAATTAATTTTTTTTTTCAAATTTTAAATCTATTTGTATAGTATTATACTATTATAATATATCGTATTAATCAATTATTATAGTTGTGGTATAAATAATCGATTAAATTTTTTTTCGATTTCATTATAAATTTTGAACGTCATTAAAAAATAAATTTGATTTCTTAAGTATATGATTTTTAACGATTTTTTTGATATTTAAAATCGATTTCATGCACCGGTCCCTGCAAATGCAAGAAGGCTGAAAATAGTGATAGGTAGTGTTAATAGTGTTAATACTGAATTACAGTGAATGATATTATTTTGCGGCGTGCATGTTAGTAAAACTTTAAAATATTAATTCGAATTAATCGATAATATTATGTATCGACCGTTTCAATTGATTCGTTTATGATGAGGTAAAATTGAATCGTTTAAACTACCAGCTACGGTGTGTCGGTATTAAAGTAAAAACACAATAAACTGTATAAAATGTCAAGTGTATAATCACTGCAAATGCAAGGAGGCTGAAAATAGATTATAATTATTGCCTGGCCCACAGATAATACAATGATAATTTATACACATGTCTGAATTATGTATCACCTATTGTCACGAACAAAGAAGGAGTACTCCGAGTAGGTATACCTACACCATAATATAACTGCGCGGTTAAAACATTCCTAAACGTAATTAAAAAATAACAACAGAATACCATAATAGTATTTTTATATGCCATTTATAATATATTATAATTTAATCGGTTTACAACGTCCAAGCGCCTAATTAAACTTATGAATACTAATAACTATTTAAAGTAGATAATAATATAAGCAGGTAAGTTTTTGAGTATTTTTGTGAAGTCAAAATATCTATCTATTTTAGACTTTATTTTACGATTGTCTTAATAATTCGAACTAATGAACGAAGAGCTATAGTCACTATAGTGACACAACTCAAAATTGTCGATTTTTGGGTTTAGATTGATTCTAATACAAATTTTTGATGTGCTCTATCTTTTAATAACTTCATAAAATTTTCCGTCTGGTAAATTCCCTAGAACTGAGCTAAAACCTTTGATATCATTTGATTATTCTTGCTGAACGTTTTTAATGTTTTTATCATTTTCGCGCGTGTGAATAATGTCACAACTCAAAATTATTTTTATATTTTGAGTTGTAACACTTTTCTTGCCCGACTTGACGGATCTTCATCTCTAGCAAAACGACACAAACTACGTTTTTGTATAATACCTAAACGCTATCTTTATGGTTGTTGTCAATAATATACAATTATTAAAATTATGTAAATTATAGCACCAGCCAGCAGTCAAATATTATATTATTATAATTTTGTTGAATTCCTGCTGCTTGATAATCGTAATTTTATTAATGGCATAATATTATTATAATACTGTGGTTCATGTTTTAAACATAAAAATTAATATTATAACCATTAAGATGAGTGGTGTAAAATATACAAGTTACAATGGGTTTGTTATAAATAATTTTATTATTATTAAAATGTATTAATTTAATTGACAAAGGTATAATTTTATTAATAAATATTCGGTTTTGAACTGTGTCACTATTTTTACAGCAAGCAATAAACAAAAAAATGATTATTTCAGTCATGAAAAGTGACACAAGTCAAATTAATGTTTTCAAACATTTGTTAATAATATTGAAAATAATTCATCCATTTACACTATATTATATTCTTTTAGTAGTGCGTTATAAAATAACAAACTATGAGTTAAAGAAAAACTATTAAATTGTTTCCAACTTTATTTTTTATAGTTAGTTATAAATTATAATTTATAATATGGCATTGTACTAGTGCCCAATGTTTGTGTTTAGTAAATTATGCAATTGTATAATATTATTGTTATTTTCCTTAATTTATTAAACTACTCATATAAATATTAATTTATGGTTCGACCTAATGCATTTTTGAATATTAATAATGTTTTCCCACCACAATGAATGAATCACTACTGCAGTTTTATATTTAATATTTAAACATAATTTAAATAACACATTTTCTGTAAATTTGCTGTTAAAATTGAACATGCGTTTTTTTATCTGGTCACCATAGTAAGTTATAGTGTGAATACCTCGAAACGATAATATTCGATGGTTCGTATAGAATAATATGATCACGTTTCGACGATCAATGTTACCTACAATAAGATTTTGCCACGACGGTTAATTATAATACTAATAAGTAATAACTAAAACAACGATAATCGAACATTACTCGAAATACCTAATAATAATTAATTGCATATTATTAACCAGTCGGGAAAATCCTTTTTCGCCGAAGTACAAGAGTGGGCTTCCGGTACATAATAAATACGATTTAGGAAACTGGATAATGCCATCACAATCCATCTGGTATTTCGATAATTCAAGGATAGTCGGTATATATGGTATGGCGCATTAACGTCGTACCGGTTTTCTATGAACAATTAATAATTAATTATTATAATTTAGTAATATGGAAATCGTATTAATCCCTATAACACTTGTAGACATTTGAGTCGGCTCATAGATTTCGGTATCTACAATAATAATATTACGAAATGATTATATTATTAAATAATAGGTAACTAAAATCGTTTTCGTCTGCACACTGAAAATTGGCATGTACTGGAAAATAATAACAATTTGAAGTGGGTCGAACGCAAAAATATGGTTTCGAACCGAACTTTGTAATACCATGTCCAACCGAACCCACAGGGAACATTCAACAAAGCTTTTTATTCAAATTTAGTTTTGTGTCAATCCAAAGTATAAAACATTTTTTTTTTTCGAAACGTATGACGTGTTCAATTTTTATTTTTTGTGTTCGAATAGATAATTATTGAATTTAAAATTTTTTGTTCGAATTCGGTGCTGTTTGGTTTTTTAAACTATGTTAATAAACACTATTAATAACAATGATAAGAATCAGAAGTGAATCGAACGTAAAAATATGGTTTCGGACCAAACCTGCACGTCCAACCGAACCCATGCCAAACAACCGACCTTTTGAATTAAATTACGAATTAAAAATTGTTTAGTTGTGTGTCAAACTAAAATATAAAATATAAAATATGTTCGAAACATATGGCGTGGTCCAGTTTTATTGTGGAGTTCAGATAAATAATAATTGAATACTGAACTTTTGGTTTGAGTTCGGTGCGGTTAGGTTTTTTTTAAGACTAGCTAGTCTAAGATTACCTAGGTCTGACTTTTAAACTCTATAAAGTTTAATTCAATTTTTTGAACAGCTCGACCCACCTCTACATAATATTCCAGACATTGTATAGGTACAGTAGGTCGGGCTGGTAGCTGGTCACATATTATTTGGTTGCCGACATTTACCTCGATGATGAGGTATTTATGCTCTACCCGATTGAATATATTATTCCACATCACGAGTCTTGACTATAATACGATCGGATAAAACATTTTATTATAATTAATATGACGCGATCGGATGGTAAAGACGGCGCAGCAGTAATAATAATATTATAATGCGTTATATTATTACTATTGTGGGCACTCGATGGCCAAGCGTTCCGAACCGATCGGCGCTCGTTCGCGTGGCGGGGAAACGTTACACAATCGAGAAAAGTGTCCATTATCAAATGGACAGGAAAAATATCAAATAACGGGTTTTTGGCGAACGAAACACGCTGGCAGTTCCGACTGTTATAATAATAATATTATAAGAAGTAGCTGCGCCGTTGGACTTGGCCCAAATCGCTTAATATTTGAATGAATATTTTAAACGCGTAAAATACCGGAGCTCGGCACCCGGTGCAACGGCGGAGAGGGGCATTATAGACGACACGACGAAATAAAATAGGAAACCAAAATGCAGTGTAGTAATAATAATAATAATAATATTGTAAGTACAATCACCGACGTGACTGTGTCGCATCAGATTTTTATGCTGACGGTTTGTAGCCCGATTTACCGTCGCGTGGAAAGTTGCGATACGCTGTTATTAGGGCTCGGATTTAAATGCCCTAAAAATATCAAAAAAATGCATTTGACATGTAAAATTGTGTTGGTGCGTTTATAATTATGAAAAAATAAGTGAAAAAATCGGCTAATTGGTTGGTGTAAAGATACATTTTCCAGCTTTGTCTAATTTAAATTCAGATTACTCGATGCGTTATACAGTTAATAATGAAAATTATTTATATTAGGAAGCACTATGTTTATGTTTCAATGAAGTTGATTGTCTTAGTCATAGTACGAGAAACAGGTCGAAAATGCCCAAAAAGAATTTTGTGCTTAAAACATATAGAGTACTTGAAACACATTTGTAGGTTGGAAAGCCTCGCGTAAGACATTCCAAAAAAAAAGATGCATAGGTATTAAAATCCGAGGTCTTGTTATTATTTTATACGCAGTGTGCTTATATATTATGAGACATTCTAACGCCAATATTACAATTACGATTGGAACGAAGTGGTTACAACAAATAATTGACAAGAATAGAAACGTCTTGCAAACTATGAAAAAAATAAAACAGACAACTAAACGTTGGAATGAAATAAAAAGTAAATATTAATAGAAAACAAGTGCTACAATTCGCAAAAGATATTAATACTTGTGAATAATATTTATTGTAACAAACAATTTGATCTGTTAACAGGACCTTAACAATCAATAATATTATAATATTTTTATATAAGTGTTAATATTGAAAAAAAGTATAATATGTTGTCATCCAGATATGGAGAAGTACTCGAGGATTATCTTTAATAAACAAAGAAAATACACGGTACCTATACGCGATCGAGGCTGTTAAAGTCATATAGCACATTCACACCAAAAGCTCAAAGATATGTGCCCTTAAGCCCTTTCATCCCATTTAAAAATATAATTATTACAAATGAAATTATTTATATTTGGTCCTATTATAACTGTCGCGTTATGCGCAAAAGCTTTAAAATTAATAATATGTACCTTCTATCGCTTATAGAAAAAAAATATTGAATATTCATAAGAAATGTTACACATACAATTTGTACTTGCATTATATTTTGTTTTAGTTAATATCGTTTGGTTTATTTATCGAGATTAGCATTTTTTTATAATATGAAACAGGCAGGTATACTATGGAATAATGAAATAACTTTTGCGTAGATAAAATACAGTGACAATACCATAAAAGAACTTCATAATACTGAAAAAAAAATAATAACACTTCTTGTTTTTAAAAACGAAATATGAATTAAGCTTTACAATTTCTTTTTCATTTTCGGGCCTTGGGCAATATCGTCTAGTTTTCCACACCCATTAATCTTAAACGATGTATATACGACCAAGCGTCCCGCGTTTTGGTTTGCCGGTTTCCATATTATTATTATTATTATTATTACTATTATTATGGTATAGTTGTGCCGGAAAACTTTTGAAATCGTATACATTTCAACGACGCGTGATCATATCATAGTACACGAGCAGATGCATGTTATTATATGCGAGCATAACCACCTATCATGGCTGGTTGACTTCTATAAAATCGAAAAACATAAGAGACCTATTAATATGATGTACGCATGTAATATATTGTATGGCTATTCACCAAACACGTTCACCCCCATTTTTTCCTTCAACAATGAATTTATTTAAATTCTGATTTTTGGAACTTTTAAACTTACTATATGCAAAGCTCATTTTTACAAATTATTGATTTTTTTTGTACTACTCATGGGGGGGTCGCGTGGCGAACACCTGTTTTTCATATGAGAACCATCCATTTTTATACTTTAAACTATTTAATGGACAACTTTTTGAATATATTGATGAATCTAATTCAAAATTTTGACGAGTAGATTTTGAGTTATTTTACTTTGAATATCCACTATAAGGATAACAGATCCATCATAAGTTGAAAAACAATTAATTTATTAACGATTAAACAATTGTACAATAACACATAAATAATAGCAATTTACATAAAAAAAAAATTTAAATTACATAATTTCTATAGAACAAGTGGTGAAGACAGTGGTAATCTGAATCATAACAAACCAAAATATACAACATTAATGCAGAATTATTATACAACCAGAGGTATAAGATTATTTAACCAACTTCATACAGATATTAAATTAATGGAAATTAGCTAGAAATGTAAATTAATGCCAAAAAATCTATACATTCGATCATTTGACTAATGTCTCTATTATTATTATGTTACTGTTGTATCGATAATTTGCAATCTGATATTAAACCAGTTTATTATTACTATATAATGCCTCGGTTTAAGCAAATATTTTATCACTGTATTATATTAGTACAGGAATAGCACTTATAATATGTAAATACGATAGATAATTTTTAGTAATATTATTATACACTCCCTACTCCCTGGACAAGCATTTTGCTTATAGAGAGTAAGTATCGACTTCTGATCTAAGAAATTACCAATGTGCATATTATAAATAGTTGAAATAAAAAATAAATTATATGAGGACGAGTTCGGAAGATAAGATTATGGAGGCTATGAACATTTTAAATTATAGTAATAAATATTACTAGTATTAGTATCTGGGCAAGTTAATGGTAATTTTTTGTTGAGTTAAGTTAAGTTTTTTTTTTTATTGATCGAAAAGAAAGAATATACGTAAATTATTATTAAAGATAATATTTTCGATTATCTATCTCCTTTAAGCAAAGCTTATGTTGGAAATAGAGAGTTATTAAATATAATTATTAATAAAAAGTTCAAAGTAAGATTCTAAATATATATAAAACTAAATAAACAAATATAAATGTAATATTTTTAAGAAATTGTACAGTTGATAGAAAACATTTAAACCTTTTTTAGCTTATAGTTATCCTAATTTTTTTTTTAACTCAGTTAAGTTAAAAGTTATATGGAAACATACAATTACCTTATTAATTTAAATTAAGTTATTTGTTTTTGTTTTAATAAATAAATAGCCTGTAATACGGTTTAAAATAATAAAAAGTAAATGTTCATGCAATATTTGTCGTTTATATTTATTTAATTAAATTTATTATTTAATTATTTATAAATGCACGTAACTTGGATTTTATTAAAAGTAACTCGATATTTATTAAGTTTATATCAATCAAAATCAGTTGAGTTAAACATTTAAAATTAACTTAACTTTAAATTTTTAACTCGTTTATGCCCCGGCTTGGTATTTGTGATACAAAACGATAGTATAATTTAGCTTAGGGCGACCAGACATCCAGATTAAAACGGTAATGTCCCTTTTTTGACCATCGTGTTTCGTTGTCCCGAAAAACTTCGAACGGGACGCTTTTTATCCCGTTTTTAGAAGACAAGCCCGTTTTAATCCTTTTTTTTTCATTTTATTACATAGCATGTTTAAAAGAAATGTACGCATGAAATAAATATAAAACATAGGTAGTCTTATGACCAAAGTCAAGGTCTCCACACACCACAGCGGTGACGGTAAATCATGTCCGGACTTATTTTACCGCCATTGCCACCCCCACCTAATGTATATAGACTATAGAGAGGTTTTTTTTGTGAGTTTATGAATCTCTGTAACATAATATTAACATTGTATGCCCACGTATATGATACGTCGACTTGGCGAATAAAATATCATATGAGCACATGTATACAATATAATATACAGAGTGTACGCGTGTGCAGTCTTCTTCCCGGTCGAGTTTCCACCACTGGGAATTGCAAAATTAATACGAAAAACACAATGGGCATTGTCTCCGAGACTGTGCAGCGCGTTATCGCCCGGCCGACGGTGAAGAATCGCGTGCCCGCCCGTGTAAATCCGACGGAAATAATATTATTATTATATCGTTCGTACAATTGTTATTTTCGGTTTTATATTGTTGCGATATAATAACAATATATTATATACCTACCCACAACGTAGGTATGGGTACGCGCGCGCATTATAATAGCGCGGCTCCTCCGTCGGCATTAAATCGAAATACGAGCGCCATCGCCGCCGAGTATTATATTATAATATTAATAGGTACCTACACGTTGGAGAAATAATCTCACATATTATACCGTGGCACATGACGACGTACAGTGCGTAGATACCTACGCTTCCTTAAATTCCGCGTACCCGACGATGAACGAGGTAGGGGGTGGTAATCGCGGGTTTTATTATTTCCGATGGGCCTTATAACAGAACTGTACGGCAAGTTGTGTGGGTAGGTGGGCACAACGATAGAATAATATTATTATCGTTGTAACAATAATAATATGACTTGCCGCGTCGTGTGGACGGGGACAGGGTGATCGGCTTAACGTAATACACACTCATTATTCAAAAATTATTTATGTTTTTGAAAATATTTTTTACACGGTTTCGAGTCGTTGCTAAACACCGTTTTTGTTAAAAAAGTATATTTTAAGTATATTTTATCGTCATAATTTTTTTTAAGTTTTTTACTTCTCTGAACTACGGACTTACATTGATTTTAATATTTAACCTTCGATGAGTGGAGTGGAGTCAAAATGTTGATCCCCTACTCCACTCGTCTAAGCTTTAAATACTTATGACTCATGAACTAGCTATACTAAATTCGATTTGTATGTACCGAAATACATACATAGAAAAATATTCTTCAGTTTACAACACGTTACGTGTTATGAGGCGAGGATTTGTCACCAAAATCCTGGGCGGTCACCCATCCGGGAGCTAGGGACATCGATCGATGTTTGACTTCAGAACACGTTGATGGCCGAGGACAGCCACCGCGCCATATCAGGTCACTATCCACATTTTTTAAATTGTAAAAAATTATGAGTAATATAACTACCATGTTAAACAGTACATATTATTATATTATATTTTTTGTATAACCATTTTAAGGACTATTATCCTTAAGTGGGTACAAACATGAAACGTTTGAATAATTCAGAAACGATTCGTTCAAATTTTTATTTATACGTCAACATTTACAAAAACATATCTACTTTATAATTCATTAAAAAAAAAAATAAAGAAAGATTCCCATTTAAAGAAGTAGTGGTTTATATCGCCACGGGACATCCTAATATGATGAGAAAAAATGTAAGGATTTAAAAAAATTGCATTTAAGTAAGTATATTTGAAAATTGCAATAATCGAAATTTAAATAAATGCATTACTTAAGTAAAATAAAAAGGTGGGCATACCCAATACCAAATCACTCTATATATTGTTTATACTATACAAAAGCATATTCACCCCTCCATATTTGTTTTAATATTTAATTTATCGACATTTGGAATTTTGGAATTTTTAAGCAGTGTGCCTACTAAAATACCGTATTTTCAATTATGTACTTAGGTTTTTTAAGTAGTGTCCTGTGGCCGGTGCGAGCTTTGTTATTTTTTAATATTGAGAACCGCCTTTTCAACCTTAAATTATTAATTAGCAAATGATTTTATTGGAAGTGTCGAAGTATCTAAATTGAAGTTCCAACAAGTAGTTTCCCATAGTTATTATCAGAATAATGATAGCGGATAAATCCATGATAATGGGAGCTTTGATGATATGAACATTGTAGCAAATAATTCTGATTTATTGACAATTTATAAATTGTAAAAATAAAAATTGTATGAGTAAAACAAGTACATAACGTACTATGTTAAATATTACACATCATATTATATTTTTTGTAAAACCATTTTCAAGGACTAGACTTTAATAATTCAGAAACTACTCGTCAAATACATTTTAATACATACAAATATACGTTTGATACAACAACATTTACAAAAAACATATCTTCTTCATAATTTACTTTAAAAAAAAAGGGAAATTCTCATCTATAGAAGTAGTCGTTGAAGATTTGGTCACCACGGGACACTCCTGATACGCTGAGAAAAAATCTGATCATTTAAAAATTCAACTTTTAAGTGCCCATACTTAAAATTCCGAAAATCAGAATTTGAATAAATTATGCATTAAAAGGAAAAATTATATTATATTTTATTCAAGTTGGTCAGAACAGAATCCAATCGCGATTGGTCTACCAATCGATAATGGAAATGGCAATGTTGATCTGAACGTTGCGTATGCCGTTTGAAATAGATAAATCGATGGAAACTTTTAATAAAAAATATTTTTCAAATATATAGACAGACTTGCAGGCGCCATTACGTAGGCACGCAGTCCCACACAGCATAAAAATAGTTCATAAATAAGGTAAAATCATTTTCAGGAAAATAATATAGTTGTCAAAATATTTTAAAAAGTTGTGTAAATAATTAGGAAATATTTTAGTTATATTCTTTGGCCAAGAAGTTCATATCTTTGAAAATATTTTATAAAAAACATTTTAATCATTGATTTTGAAAAAACATTTTCATGGAAACTTTATAAAAATATTTAGTCAACATTTTCATTTGGTACATTATGGTTAGTCAAATATTCAATATTCTAGCTGTTCAAAATATTCAAAAAATATTATAATTTCAAAAATGCTGAGGGGAGTATGTATCACGCATCGTGACTAAATATATTATTATAAAGTGCTCACTGTAATTTTCAAGACTTTCGACGGAAAAAAGCACGCCTCGATAATATATTTTTATTTTATTAAAAGTTACAAAACTCCATTCGTTTTTAATATAACTCGGAGGCACGAAATTTAATTACGTTTTGCTTACACACTCGCGCGTAAGTATGTTATATTAATTATAATATTATATATTGTATGGAATTCAGGACGTATATTATAGTTCTGACGAGATATGCGGTGAAAAAAAACTACATATACGCATAATATTATTATCATTATTACACGTTTCAATAACAGATTCATAAGACAAAAACAATAATAACATTGTGCACCTTATTATCATTATTAATACTAACGAAGAAAAAAAAACAAAAACGTCTTAAACCCAAGGTCTAACCTATGTGTATGATATTATAATGGTATTATAATGTACCGTATCAGTGGGTAGAATCTAATTTTTGATTAATTCACATAAGCTGAGAGTTATTATCGCGCACATATTAATATGCTGTTTATGATTTATTGCGCAAAATGTCTAAATAAATATAATATCTTATAACGCGTTGTGGTTTTCAGAAACTTGTGGGAAACGCTGAAAAACCGATTGTCGCAGTCGCGTCGCAGAAATATAATATGTTGTACTATTTACTGTGATCCGACACACGTTTAGAATATTAACGAGGCGAGCACGACGTATTATCGGGTAATCGACGAACATCATAATATTGTAATTTTGTATTTATCTAATTTTTGATTAATTCCCATTGGCTCAGAATGATTATCACACACATAATAGGTACTATTAATATGCTGTTTACAATTTATTTTATAGTGTCTAATATAATAATATATTAAATTTGCAGACTTTGCAGTTTTCTAACAGAAAGTCGCAAACGCCAATAGTGGTCTGTTGAAAAACTGAAAAATTAAATAAAAGTGGACCGATCAACAGTATGTCGCAGATTTATATTTTGTACTGATATAACTATGTATATTGTGATACGAGACACGTTTAAAATATTCACGAGGCGAGCACGACGTATCATCGGGTAATCGACGAACATATTATTATATTAATATTGTAATAATAAGTCACGACCACGTTGCGAGTGTCGATGATAATAATAATAATAATAATAATAAAATAATATTATTTTTAATATATGTACAATCTGTAAAGATATAATTTTACATCAACCATGCAAACTATTATAACAAGGAGGATTTATATAATATTAGATAAATTTAATTAAATTAACAGCATTTCAGATACAGGGGATTGTGCGATTGGGGATTTATGGTCACTATTCATGAATAATATTTATATTATTACGAAAAGTTGGTTTCCGTCACTTCAAAGATTGATGACAATTATACGAATCTTCTTCGGCAACACCCGTCGTCGTCGTCGTCGTCTCCTCGCACCGGGTGTCCGTGGACCGTGCGGCGACCGATGGAGGTGGTCTCACCAGCCTTACATATTATAGTACAATATCACCATAACATGTCATATCATTTTATACCGTAGAACTGAGAATATCCACATAGAGCTAGTACCTATAAGAAATGCGTATAATTATACCATAAAATAGTATAATATTATATGCGACCGTCGACCGCGATGACGCTGACTCGTATGTTAAAAGCGCGGCACTAACCGTCCGGAATTCCCCATCATAATACATTATTAGTTATTATTACACATCATACCATGACAAATGCCTTCTTTTTCTTCGCCCCATCCCAGGGTCGCGTCTTAAATTTTTTGCCGTCCAGTCCAGATCCGATGCCTCCCACGCGCGCAGGCATCATCATAAAATATTGTCATCGTCGATAAGGTCAGGACAGTCATCGAGAGACGCGAAACGCGTATAACAATTATTAGGGTTCTGAATTTGAAATATTTCACTTGAAATTTTTCAGTGAAATTATGAAAAATATTTTTTCTTCTTTTAAACGTGTTCGGTTATAGATGACTGAAAATAATATATTAATTACACACTTAGAATTAAAGAAAAAACTTACAATTCACTTATTGACCTAAGTTAAGATATTTATTTAATTAATCAATTTATAAATAGCCATTAATATGGTTTAAAATAATAAAAAGTAAATGTTTACGCAACATTGTATCATCGATAAAAATTGTATTATATTTATTATTTAATTATTTATAAATTATCCTAACTTGGATTTGATTAAAATTAACTCGTTATTTATTAATTTCGTATCAATGAAAATCAGTTAAGTTAAAAATTAAGTTAATACAAATTAAATTTTAAAAATTTTAAATTAACTTAATTCTAACTTTTTAACTCATTTATGCCCAGACTTGCCAATTTTTACCTCGACCCGTTTCGTTCTTGATTTTATTAAAAATAAAAAATATTTACATTTGACTTAATTAGAAAAAAAACTAATGTTTATAGAAATATTTTGCTGTAAAGCTAAACAATGCGTACACGCAGTAACTGTTTGCAAAGCTGTCCAAAGATCTTGCACTGCCATCGTTACCCTTACCACGTGTACCAGTAACAAAAATGCGTTTTCTGTTGGTATAGGCACAGAATAAATTAAATTTATTCTGTAGTATAATACGCGTCAATCCGAGATGCGGAGACTGCCTCGCTTCGATTGCTATAATATTATATTGGTATCGAGCCAGAAATGAATTATATTATTTTCAATTTAAATCCAACACGCGAACATTATAAGGTACGATAAATATATTTATATAAATACGGTATTTTCGACGTGTGAGATGCATTTAAATCGCCAGCGTTATACGCTTTGGTGCGGACTTTATGCTAAATTTGGTTAACAGCGGTCAAGGTTTGGTCGAAAATAGGTGTGTCACAAACGTGAACGGTTTTTTTTTTCCGAATAATTTTCTTTGCGGCGTGCTAAAGGTTGATGAGATGTGAGTGCTGTAAATTTTACACATTTTTTTTTTACTGGTAAATTGTTTTTACCCAAAAAAATTTTGTGTGGCCCCTCCAATAAAATGCAATTAAAAACGTCTATCCCGAATTACAAAGAGATATCTTTTTTTATCAACTGATAATAAATACCAAAACAGTAATTATTATACTTATCAAATTTTGTATTTTCTTGAAACTGTATAATATAAGTAATAGTTAAATAAATATAAATGTTTTGACTTTTGAACATAAACAAATAAAGGAATTAATGATGTGGTAATTTTGATAAATTAATTTCAATTATTTATTAATTGCATTATCAAAAAATATTCATAATTTCTACTGATACAGAACAATAGATATATTTTTGATTCTTTATTGTTGTTATGAGAAAGAACCAAATTTGTCAACCTTAGATTCTATATTTTACCACTTTTACCACTTTATTGGTAAATTTACCGATATTTTTTTACGTAAATTCTCCATCTCTAGCTAAAGGTATTGGCGAAATGAAAAATAACCACTTTAAAATACAATCCGTGTTCGATTTCCGATCCACCGGCTTAATGTAATATACATCCAGAGTACTTACACTAGTTTTTCGGACCGCATTCACTGTCCTCAGACATTCGTAGAATAGAAAAGAAATAATAATAGTTGTAAAACCAATAACAGCTGCTGCAGCAGGTCTCCGACTCAAATCTAAAAGCGAAGATTCGAATTATTTTTAAAGATGGTGGGGTGGGGAAGAGTAGCTAGAAATAGAGCAAAGGACATCAAACGCATTTTTTAAAGTCCTTTTTTTCAATTTTTGATTACGAATAGGTATAAATATGTATATATAAATATGATGCTCCTTTACTTTTGTCTATATACTGTGAAATACCAAAATAATATTTATTTTTTTTCATTTTACTGGTGAATTTCAGTGTCTATACACATTCGTAATTAAATGTCTAAATAATTGTTTTGCGAAACTGACATAGTCTCGTATAGACAACAACGATAGATAAAAAAAAAAAAAAACAATAGTATTGTTCGGGTTTATCGTACACGACAAGATAAAAAAAAATATGTAAAACATGGGTACACAATTTGTTTTTAAAACGTTTAATAAAAAATGTATTATAAATTACAGATGAAACAAAAAATGATTATTAAATTCTGAGTGTATGCGCGAACGATACAAATATAGTTTATAGAACCAGAGCGTGACGGCAGATGTAATCCAGAGATGTGACTTTTTATTATACAGTGGTATAAAACTGTATTATACCAGGTATTATACACATGGTATAAAAAATAATAATAAATTTTTGTTAAATTAATTTGATACTTAAAATGATGTATTAACGCAGAATCATTTTTTCTATGTTTTTATGTAATCTTAGAGTAAAATGACCCATGACAAAAAAAGAGAGAATAATATTTTTGAGGAAATGACAAATTGTCTTTTTGACAATTATTGTTATTTGACTTAGTATTAGAATTTCAAAATAAACGAAAAAATGTTTTAAACTTAAATTATGTTTAAATTGTTTTGAGACAATATTTAGACAAATCAATATGTCATTCCCTCAAAAATATTGTTCTCTATTTTTTTTTTCATGAGTTATTAAACTCTAAGATTACTTAAAAACATAGAAAAAATGATTCTGCGTAAATGCGTTTTGTCTATGTTTCACGTGGGCTAGAGAGAGAAAACAAATAGTGGGCTGTCATCTTCTTAAGAATATAATTTACTATGAAAAATGAATATTGTAACTAAGGAATTGTTTTAAATTACAATATAATTGTTTCTAGTCTGCACTGTGTTATACAAGGTAATATCATACAAACGTTATAAAAAAATATAATATATTTTAGTTAAAATCATTAGAAAACGAATTTTATACTTAAGAATATAATTTACTACGAATATTGTAGTTACGGAATCATTTTAAATTACAATATCATTATTTCTAGTCTGCACTGTTAAGTATAGTGGTATACTGTTGGTATATTGGTAGCGTGACTTTAAAATAATATATTGATTTACTCTAAAATAATTATTCTCGTATAATAATTGTGGCACTTAAAATGTTTTTTGGAATTTTCAAGCCGTTTCAAAACTGGTCATAATATTATTGTACAATAGTTTTATAACCTTTGTCCAATTATTTAGGTACTGCAAGGTTCCATACGGTATAATACTGGTAAAATATCCATATAATGCGTTATATTATCAACAAATAACAAATAAATAAAATAAGTATCGTATTTTAACATCTCTTGACAGTTGTTGTAAACGTGATAAAATAATTTAATTAATACTTGTTGATTGACGTGACAGCAAGTTATTTTAATTTTACAACGCGTAGAATGTCATTCGTTTACTACAGTTGTTGTAGTTGTTGTAGTCATTACATCAATGACTGGTCCCGAAAGACGAAAACAGTATAATATTATCCGACAACGCTGCGGCAGTTATCATTCACGCGAACTTATATAATATAAGCCAATATACTTCAATTAAACCCTTTGGATGCTAATTTAACTTAATTAACATTTAGGGCACTGTTTTAAAGTTTATGTTATATATACATAATATTAGCTTCTTCTGAAAACTTGAGCTTTCCCACTTGAGACTTTAATACCCACGAATTAATATCCTACACACAGAAGAAAAAAAAAGAGGGACGACACGCCGGAGTCTGCTTTTAACGCTCGAGTGGTGATCGCTGAAAAAGAAAAATTCGAGAGGAAATTAAGATAAATATTGACAAGACGACGGGACCAAGAAATTAAGTTCAATTAACGGACATAAAAAAAACGGGGAGGAAAATGTGAAATGTCGTAAAAGATGAAAAGAATAATATCATAAGATAATACCGCTCGTGTACGAGAATCGCATAAAAATCGATATATGGCGCAGAATATTATTATAATAGTGATGTGGGTCGTGTACGCATTTATCGTGTAAGTTTTTTACCGTTTTAAAAATCGAGTGAACTCTTGATTTGTGTGTTTTAATATTTCTTATAAATATAATAATATACAAATGGGAACTTTTATAAAATGTCACTATGTCAATGACCGAGAAGTGAAATGAATCATTGCGATTGTTGAATACCACGTTTCGTTAACCACTGCGCGTCACCGCGATATGTGGATCAAAATATTATTATAATCATGTCGTTCAATAATATAATCGTCTAAATTTTAAGAAAACACTAATTATTAATTATTATTTTAAATTTTATTTCTTGGTTACAAAGGCCAATTTTTACTGTTTAATTCATATTTTCATATAATACAGCTAGGCTTACAATATATTATGTTCCAATTGATAATAATTAAAGAGACAATGTGAATTATTTTTATTATTTTATACAATATCTGTATTGGCTATTATACATGTTACGATATGTATTTAATATTTATATATTTTTATCCTCAAATACATATTCGACTACATAATTAATAACTGGTACGTTTTTACATTATATTATAACACTTTTCATATCAATTTTTTTAAGACAAGATCATATATTTTATATCATATAAATTGCACCGAATGTTTAACTAATTTCTGGCTTTGTCGAAGTTTGGGCAGTAGACTGAGTTATTTGTATGCATCTTGGGCACAAGGGCGGATCTCTCTTTGCCATTATATATATTTATCACCTATGGGTATTATAAAATACGGTTTATTCAGTGATTTATATAAATCTAATTATGTGTATTTCATTTATTGTGACAAATTTCAATGGATACAGTATCTACAACACTTTATATTATTGCAGCAAGCGGCAACAAAATTCATCAGAAATTCGTTACAAAATCATTGTATACGTGAAAACCCAGTGAATCCTTCAGTTGGATAATGACGTATATTCCTTATAAGTTAAAAACTCATGTCGATGAGCTGTTAAAATAAAATGTCTCAAATACATCATCAGTGCCGTGCTAACTTTCATTTGCACCACAGTGTAATAACATTTGGCACCCCTATTTAAACAAACGTATTTAAACATTTACCGCCCTTTGAAATGGTACGACTTTTGACGCCCTAAGGCACTTGCCCTACTTCTCGGCACGGCTCTTCTGTATGTCATGGACAAACCTCTCGGAGAACTCACAACTTGTAATCGCAGAGAGTTTGAAAATAAAAGCCACTCAACCGGACGTTAGCATACGTCCTGGAGATATCCAATTGACTTCACTGTGTCTACATTTTGAACATCGCACATCACTAAATACGTTCCATATGATATAATATCCTGTACTGATTTTTGCACGTTAGGATATGGTTGGACGAGACGAAAAATTAAATTCGATTGACGATCATAAGGAAGGAGAAAAAAAACTAAAAAGAATAATATAATATAGTACCTATGCTATAATCATGTACGAGAATCTCATAATCGATTTATGCGGAATATTATCATATTATTGTCAAGTGGCAACAAAATGCACGCGATAACAGAACGTTATAAAATCATTGAAAATGCTAAACGACAGTGAATCTTATACGGAATGGCCTATAAGGAAATATTAAACGGCCCATAAAATCGATTGCCACAAACGTCGATTTTCGAAAATGTATGTATTTTACAATGTGCAAAATAGATAAAAAAAATCGGTTAAGATGACATTTCTCACTCTATCATTTTATTCCGTTATTATATGTATGTATATAAAATAAATATATTATTGTTTAATACTCGACACATAAGTTATACTTGAATACTTGGAAAGCGGCCGGTTATGTGTTGTCGATAAAAACTATTTGAACTATTTCCATTAATCATCATCTGAAGCCATTATATTACGAATAAAATATATAATAACGATATTATAGTATATTATACCATTAGCATGACGCTGGATATTTAAATAAATTCTTGTCTCATGAAAATTATTAAAAGTATATAATAACGATAGGTACTTATTTGCATTGGTCGAGTGGTTTATGGTTATTGGATATTATTAAGTATATATCCAATGCATGGAAATATGATAAATCTATAGTAGTTTAAAAAAATGTATTTTATATTTTAAATATCGTGCGAGGTAAATATACCAGTTAAAAAAGCTCAACTTATTAAAAAGGTACTTTGAATATTTAATAATAATAATAATAATAATAGATATTTATTGAATAAATAAATAAAAGTACAAACACTCCAAAGGGTAAGAGTACCTACAGCGAGTGAAAAACAATAATTATCGTTGAATTAACATTTAAAGAGAATAACTGAACACAGTTCGAATGCAAATTTATAATACATCAAATATTTAAAAATAAATACAAATGTTTAGCTTGGAACAAGAATCGAAAAATTATGAATTCGGTTACACAATACTGATAGGTGACCCACCGGACTATTTATAAAGAAATTATTTGTAAAATGAATGGGATTAATTCTGGAACTAAACGATGGGCTACTTTGAGGGTAATTGTTCGCAACAATTCGGGACAGTCAATAGCACTATTCGAGATTTTATACATACAAGTGACATTATTACTAACCATCTATAGTTTCTAGTGAATGGTATGTTTCTATAATTTCGTATATCGTACGCAATAACTCCAAAACTTTTATTAAATTAAATTCAAACAAATGGTGGGTTTAGAAAAGGGTTTAGAAGAAAAGGTTTAAACTTGAAGTTTTTAATCCGCCCAGATCAGTATTAATGTATGTACACTAGTAAATTGGTTCAAAATATATCTCGACATGGCCGATACTCAAGTTCTCCCGGTTGTATAATATTAAATATACCTATTTTAATTGGTTTATCTACGATGGATTAGAACCTGATGAGCATGTCGGTTTTTTCAAATATTGACGACCGACAAAGTAAATAGTGTTTCAACTTTTGATGATGTTAAACCTATAACTAGATATTTAAATAATAATAATATACTGCAGAAGCAATATTGTCGATTCCACAGCGTACAACTCTGTCTAAATCGTGTACGCATTATTAACCAACTGTGGAGCTACAACACTAAATAGCTGCGATGTAAACCAGTTTTTCTAAACGTATTTTATAAATAAGAATAATATGATTGATAAGACTACCGGATGAGATGTTATGTAAATATTATGAATTAATAATTCAATACCGTAAAGAAATACCCGTGTATTACACAGCGACTAGGTAGAAATTCAATAATATTCCAAACATAATAATTTATAATTTGTCAGTAGACGTCACTATCAAATTTTACGCGATCGCGGAACATAACAGCAAATATATTATGTTTAATAATATTATTATAACATTAAAATAATATTATTCGTGATTATATTAATATTATAATATTATTATCACTACAAAATGCTATCCGGCATCGTATAGATAAATTCATGACGATTCCACGGTAACTGTTTATAAGAATGAAAAATGTAAACATTTTCAACAGATGGTGGGCGGCGTCATGCATTTGGGCAAATTACCTTTTTACCCACATAATAAAAATAATGTATTTGAGCGAGTATGATACAATATAAACGACAAAGGATGAAATTGTAAAGATTATGATAAAAAATTTATAGCGAATATTGTACAAATCTAAACATGGCACATCATTTAAATTTTTAATCACACAAAAAAAAATCCACTTTCGATCATACCCGTGGAACTCACGGACAGTCCCAAAATCTGTCAATAATCACTCACCCAAACACATTACGCTAAATTGCTCAAACACATTACAATTTTTAAAACCCCGCCCATATGCAAACTACCCGATGAGGCGTATAGGTAAGTAAAATCGTTTCAATTTCAGTTTGAAATCATTTAAAGCAAAGCGGGGTTGTTTTCGTTTGAAAAAAAAAGTTTTAATCACTTGGGTAACACACTCATCGAAAAGGTTAACAAATCCATGCGTTTGAGATTATAGTGTTCAAGTGTATACGTGTCTTCGGTATATGAGTAAATCCACGGACGACAATTCAACGATCATATTAAATTGCGATTGGCGAATCACACACTTTATATTATCATAGATTCACGCACGTGCCGCCGAACCACATATATCACTCTCGAAGTAATCGGAGTTCTGATGGATTTATCGTGTGGAGTGAGACATTGGAGGCAGACGGACAGTAATTAATATCTATATAATACAATATTATATATATATATAATAGCAGGGCATATAATACGGCTCAAAGACAAAACATGATTAATGTGAGACACTACATAATATATATGACTTCAGTGGCGCGCCACGACGGCGGCGAGAAGAGCACAGCGGTATATATAGTGATGATAATAATAATAGAAAAAAAAAGAGAAACAAAGAAACGCCAAGAAAGAGAGATAGAGAGACGCACAGCGAGAGAGACGGAGAGAGAGAGAGAGAGAGAGATGGAGAGAGAAAAAAAGGACTATAGTATAAAACATGATATTATTACATTATATTATCCACGCGAGACGTGCGGTCTTAACGATATTATTATTACGTTATATCACATGTGAATGACGGAGCTATATTATATATTATTATTATGACAACCGGAAATGTTATTATCTGCGACTTTATTAAAAGTTAATCCCCCGTCTAGGAGTTTCGGGAGTCGTTCGTCGTGTTTTTATGCGTTTACAGCCTTTTCCACTGAAGTCCGATAAATTTACGACCGCGCTACGCATGCATACGACGTACAATATCGTACATAATAATATTATTATATTATAGTGCGCCATTGTACGCGCGCAGAAAAGGAACAACAATAATAGGTAATAACAGTCGTGTTGGTGGACGAAACAACTACAATACGACGTCGACTGCTGCGGTTGTGCGTACAGGAAGTGAGGTTTTCAAACGGCAGCTTGCCTGTCGTCCCCCTCCCCCCCCCCCCCCCCCTAAGATCTTACCACGAGTGTGGAGCTGACATTCGTTACTCGAACCGGCGATTGTACGTAGGTACGAGACACAATATTGCAAATATTTACCAACTTGAGAGATTTTCCGCCCCGCGATCAATATTGGTAGCTCTTATTTTCCCGATCGCTGGTCCCGACGGCAAAAGCCCAAACGATAAAAATACAAAATATGGAAATATAATACCACCGATATAGTATGAGTAGGCGCAATATTTGTAAAAATTGTACCGAACGTTTTGAGAACCTCCCTTTTCTGCTGTTAATTACTTACCAGATAAATCTTCTGAAAGTTTTGACGAATCAAAATTCACAGCAGTAGTTTTTGAGTTACTTAACTTTGTGTACCTATACTGAGGACAAGGTCCTTGATAATGGGTTCGGAAAATATGGGAATTGGGGGCTTTATGGTAATTTGAAAATTTTAGATTAATATGAATCCGTCAACATTAATATGTACCTAATTTTACAAGACACAATATTACAAATATTTACCGAATCGAGAGATTTTCCGCTCAGCAGTTAACATTTGTAGTCTTATTTTCCCGATGCTTTTATGGACGGTAAAAGCCTAAACGATAAAAATACAAAATATAATACCACCGGTATAGTATAAGTGGGTGCAATATTTGTAAAAATTGTACCGAACGTTTTAACCTGAAACCATTTTCACGACAAAGATTGAATATCATACAGGGCGGTTCGCCAAACAAGCGTCCTCCTTATTTTTCCTCAACATTGCGTATTGTTCGAATTCAAGATATTTGTTGTACTTTACTCAAATTATAGTGTCCTGTGGATATACTTATGTTTTGAGAAACCTCTTTTTTACTGTTAAATATTTTCCGAATAAATTTTCAGAAAATTTGGACGCATCAAAATTCATAAGAGTGGTTTTAGAGTTGTTTAACTTAGTGTATTAAGGAACGGATAGGTAAATAGGTCCATGATAATGGGTTTGGAAAAATGGGCTCTGTGGTGGTTAGACATTTTAGATTAAATATTAACAAGTATTATACCTACCCGCTGGCACAAGTCACAGTTACAAATATTTACTGACTCGAGAGATTTTCTGCCCCGCGGTCAATATGGGTAGCTCTTATTTTTCCGATGCTTTTTTGGTCGGTAAATAACTACATAAACGGTGCGCGTTAAAAGTGGAAAATATAATACTGCCGGATATGACATAGGTAGGTTCAATATTTGTAAAAACTAAACTGGCCGTTTTAACCTGAAACCTTTTTCACTAGAAATTTACAATATAATTATACGGGGTGATTCGCCGAGCACGTCCACCTCCATTTTTCTTCAATAGTGCACTTGTTAAAATATGATTTTTGAATTTTTTAAATAGAATATACTCAACGACCGTATTTTCAAATTATTGAGATTTTTTGTGCTACTTAAGGAGTGTCCCCTGTGGAGATACAGACTTCTGTTTTTCAATTGAGATAATAAATACCGATAACCGAAACCGAAATCGAAGTCGGAAAAAATATTTACGGATTCAAGCCCTGAAATAAACTACCTAAACGGTGAGCCTCGAAAATGGAAAATAGAAAAATATGATACCACCAGATATGACATAGGGAGGTTCAATATTCGTAAAAACTAAACTGGCCGACTTAACCTGAAACCTTTTTCACTAGAAATTTACAATAATATAATTATACAGAGTAATTCACCGAGCCCGACCACCCCAATTTTTCTTCAATCTTGCTGTTACCTATTCGAATTCTTGAGATTTGTTGCACTCTGCTCATACACATTTTTACTTATGTTTTCTTCAAATGAGAACCCCCCTTTTCTTACCGCCGTTAATTATTTACCGGATAAATTTTATGCAAAAGTCGACGTGGCATGATCAAAATTAGAACGAGTGGTTTTTGCGTTGTTTGACTTTGTCACAAGGATAAGATCCTTGATAATGGGTTCGGAAAATATGGGGGCTGCTATGGTGGTTTAGATCAATATTAATCCATAAATATTAGTGAGTATCGACTTGTACGACACACGATTGCAAATATTTAGCGACTCGAGAGATTTTCCTCCCCACAGTATAATTAGCACTTATTTTCCCGATGCTTCGATGGACGGTAAATAACTACTTATACTCTGCGAGTTGAAAATAGTGATATGAAATTAGTTACACCACTCGCAGTTGAATCTCCCTGTATACTTGGCACGTGGTATAATAATATATGTTTTAAAAGGTTACCGTTTAAAGTTACTCTATACACTACATTAACTGCGTACAAACGAAATAATACATTAAAAAGGTCACTGTTTGATATTCTCTATTATAACGTTCTCAAAAAAAAACCCAAAACGTTAACACCACAATATATAATATAAGGTGGTGTTTACATCGTACTCGTACTTAAATCATCGTACTTACCCGCACACAGTCAAAAACAAAAGCAAACCCATTTCATTGATACGTATCAACTCACAAAATATAATATGGTTAAATTCCGAAGTAAATTTAAATACGTAGGTAATTAACAAATCACAAAATACTATGATACTGTTCTACTTACCTATATAATATTGTTCCGAATCGAAATAATCAGTTTGCAAATATTTTGGAATTTAGTCGATTGCATAACAAAGTAAGAAAGCATTATAATAATAATTAGTAGGTATGTTATATGTTTATTAAAAACGATATACCTATCTACTTAGATAATGTATTACATAGGTATATTAATTTTTTTTTTACATTCTTATTTATTATTTTTGTAACATTCTTTCCATGCTTATAAATAGTGTATGGTATTAATTAGGTAATTAAATGTAATTTAACTTTCAACAAATTATTCACTGTTGTAGGTATGTTGTGTTTAGTAATAATACAATTGCTTACATACAAATATTGTACTTTTTTTTTTTATCGCCCATGCCATATTTTGTAATAGTAACCTACAGAAATGTTTAAAAATAGATTCCTTGTCCATAACAATCGACTGTCGTAGAATAATACAACGGGTATAACATTTAACACTGATATCGAAATTATGTAAGGAATGCGTTAACCATAATTACTATGGTTGATCATTATTATGGTAAGTCGACGAATGTAACATTGGAATTAAAACATATTAATAGTATCCAACTCGTGTAGTATATTATGTTCATTTGTGAGCAGGATGTAAAAATTGAACAATTAAAAAATATTTTTAGTTGGTATTTAAAACATATTTCACGCGTCAACGCCTACGCCCTTATAATAATATTGTTACCTATCAACAAAGTTCTATAAATTTTTATTACCTAATGTTTTAACTTATTAATTTTTTACAAGACACGGAGAGAATACGATTGACCCGGAGCGAAAATAATCGCTAATCGATAAAATGTAAAAAAAAAATTGATATTATTGTACCGATGTTAATTCTACGAGGGATATATTATTACATATTAATAAACTCACATTATCTCTCTCGGCAATAATTTATTAATGTACGGCAGCGACCGTTGATTTATCGAATGCGCGTGAAAAGCGACGGAATTTCGTGTGCAGTCTGTTAACTTTTGTGTTTAACTCTCTCGGCCTTGAGTTTTATTTTTTTTTTTTGTCCAAGTGAAGTTGTTCCAATTAAACGATCGCAGAGAATGTGTGACGGTGGCGGGAACGGATTTGACAAGTCTTCCAATCGACCTATATAGGTATACTTTGGCCAAGAAGTTCATATTTTTGAAAATATTTTATAAAAAAACATTTACAGAATATTTTAATCATACATTTTCAAAAGAAATTTGTACGGAAACTTTATATAAATATTAAGTCAGCATTTTTATGCAACCATCGAGTACAATATTTTGTTATTATGAGGAGAAAATATTTATAAAATATTATTAGACAAATATTCAATCACTTTAAAACATTTATAAAATATTATCATTTCCCAAATGTTGTGTGCGATACGTGACGTGTGCAGTAGTAGGTAGTTGTGGGTGCAATTTTTTTCGTTTTTCTTAACTATACCTCCATATACCTATCATATACCTATCATCGATATTGAAATATTCTTTTTTTCTAGCCGATGCGACTGCAAAGACGATTTTGAATCTGACTGAAAAGGTCACGATGACGACCGAAGATGACCACGACACCGATTCACCTAATAAAACAACAATAATAATATAATACCTTGAAATCTATTGTTTTCAACGCGTTGAAAACAATACGTGAGAGAATAATATAAAATGTGATTTAATAACACGCGGTTATAATATATGAATAATCGTATAAGACCGTGTTCGAATTCACATAAAAAAAAAAAATTTAAAAATAAATAAATCCGCCTTTTGAGACCTCGGGAAATATCGTACCTACGTATTACGGACAGCGTGTGGGGACTACGGTCACGTGGCTGCAATCGCCGGCCGTAGGTTTCCTCGAGATTTCCCATAATGGTTTCGCGTTAATTTTATGGATTCGCAGCTGGTTAACACACATTTTATTCTCATTTGATATATTATTTTTAATTCAACGCGACACGTCATGATAATAATATTATTATTATACCCTCGGGCCGTGGCCTTGGACGTGCACACATAATATTATTATTATCATAAGCGTGCGCTTATGTGTGTATGAATAATATAATAACGATTTTGTACAAATGACTTTCAAGAGGAGTTCCCCGACCGCGGCAGCAGTCCTAACCCGATGTTTTTGCGTCATACCCGTTCGACTCATTGTTTCGACCGCTTAAACTCTAACCCCGGTTTGTTGCAGGTTACTGAAAATATATTAAGACAAACGTTAATATAATTGGTTAATATAATCGGTCATGCGATACCTAAACATAACATTAATATTATAACTGGTTATATTCGAAACATTTTGGGCTTGATAAATAATAATATTATAATTTTTAGTTTATACGCTTTGCAATTTATACTCGTATACATGGCCGTACACTAAACCTGATGCTCACCCCACGTCATTTTTTTTCACCCGGTTGATATTTATTGACATTTTACGCTTTTTGGAATTCCAAAAATATAATAATATTGTATATTTAGTTATTTGAGAGCATATTATTTTCGATTTTTACCATATCTGAGGAGGATCTTGCGATGATGAAGACTTCAATTTCCCCGACTGCGGTGGCAGTCCTAACCCGATGTTTTTGCGTCATACCCGTTCGACTCATTGTTTCGACCGCTTAAACTCTAACCCCGGTTTGTTGCAGGTTACTGAAAATATTAAAACAAACGTTAATATAATTGTTCATGCGATACCTAAACATAATATTATAACCGGTTGTTCGAAACATTTTGGGCTTGATATATAATAATATTATAATTTTTAGTTTATACCTACGCTTTGCAATTTATGCTCGTATACAGGGTGATTCGCCAAACATGCGCTCACCGCATCGTTTTTTTCCCCCAGTTTATTTATTCAAATATTACGCTTTTTTAAATTCTCAAATACAATAATATTGTATCTTTAATTATTTGAGACCAAATTATTTTCGAATTCTTGAGGGTTTTTCACGATATTTGAGGAGAGTCCTGCGATGATGAAGACTTCAGTTTTTTTTTGAAAAAGTAGTTTTATTTTTTAGATTCTGAGCGGAGCGAGAAAGCTAGTTGTTTTACAATGGTGTTTATTTATTTTTTTTATCCTGTATTCAACATTTTTACCAGAAGGAGTGCTTTGATTTCAACATATTATATCTTATTTTTCAGCAAATTGGATCAAGATGGTACTTTATATAGGTATTTTTTCTATTTTCTCAATAGTTATTTAATGTCACGGGAAAAACCACCGATAAATTACGAAAAACCGATAAAATACTATTATACAGTGACCCACTTGTAACCTACTGTACAGCAGAATGACACCAACTTACCCGTTTTTTTTTTTTTTTAATGCTATAGGTTTATTCTTCATTTGACTATGATTGTCGTTATATATCATTATAATACGTATATGTATGTACAGCTGTAAGCTTGAATATTTTTAAATGAAATTTTTCATTGAAATTTTCAGTAACATCGAAAATTCTCAACGACTGAAATGTTTCAATTTTTTTTTTCTACACGAATTAGAAACATCATACATGAATACTAGTAGAGGCATAGGCATAGGCCATCGTCACGATTGCAACTTCGTCATAATATGTAATAAATAATAATAGTACTAAAAATGTATAATTTAACGTATTTAGTAATATTAATAAAAACTGAAATAATAACAATGATAAATGATAATTTATATATTTTTTATATTTATATCACCTAAATTTTTAAATAATAATATATATTAAACAGTTAGTATTTTTATTTTTAGAAGTAAGTTGGTAAGTGTTTTTTTAATACTTAAATGTATACAAATGGCCTATAATTAAAAAAAAAAATAATTACAAAATCCGTATAAAAAAAATTTTTCACAATTATCGAACATTTTCAACCAAAATAATTTTCATGAAAATGTACAGCTCTACGTAAATGCACGACTTGCTTAGAATTCAGGGGTTAAAATAAAATTCAAAAAATGTCAATCAATGGAATATAACGAATCTATCCTCAACTTCCGAAGGCGTGTTTTCTAACACTGAGAAGTGAAAATATTGAGTTTAACTATTTGTGATTACTAAGCGAGACAAATTTAAGCGATTAGAGTGACTTAACTTACTATGGCTCGCTCGTGTGACTATTTTTTCCATTTGTTTAGCGTTTCAAGACGTATACTTTTTATTTTTATCTTCCTAACAAAGTACAATGTCAACCGGACGAACCGTTTTCAGCGTAAAATAATTAAATTAATATACTACTCAATACCTGTGCAGAATCGACGGAGAAATGCGTTTGTTTGTATAATTATATCGTTAGCTGTTTACGCACAGAAATAATGTTTATTTTCTTAATTAAAACACCTATTACGTTACAGTGTACAAATACGTTATACGCGTCATTATACGTCGGCATATTATGCGTATTTTTTATAAGACGTCGTAAAACAAATTCCTTCCGACCACTGAAAGTTTGATGAACAAATATATTATAATAATACGCAGTCGAATGCGCCCTTTAATTATACGACGTCGTAATGAAAGTATTATGTCGTTGAATTTATCTAATATAATCTACTTAATAAATAACACTTGCCGCATAAATCATTAAATTTAATATCAATAAATGATTTGTGGCACAGGTAATAAATTACAAGATAATTATACGAAAGTGAGAATTTGCATGATAATATTGTTTTTTCAACGTCCAAGAAAATTATCTTTGAAAACGTTTATCTTTCCAGACGAAGAAAAAATAACGATGACACATATTTTATAGAAATCGTATACTGAACCGCAACAACAATAATAATATGAGCATTATATTACCTGTAATTATTGTTACGAACAATACAGTAGATGGATAAAAAATCGAACCAAAAAAATAATCAAAATTATTGTGGCTACTCATGATATTAATATATCATTATGTTCTAGTAATGTAATAATCATAAAACCGATTAAATATATTTTTAATAATCTTATTCGTAGTGTTTAAAAATAATATTAGAAATAATTACACAGCATTAAAAAGATTTTATAGGTAATTACAATATAAAATACAATTTAATTCTTTTGGATACGTTAACTAGACTATTTAAATGTCGGCGTAAAATTCAAATTTATCAGACATTTTTGTGCTAAATTATTCCATTATCTCTGGTTAGTTCAGCGTTTATTAATATTAAAATCAACATCTCAAAAACTTTGGCGAGTTCTATACGTTTGTTTCGAAATTATTTACCATATAATATTGAAAGTTTTAATTTTTGAAATATTTTTTTTTTTATTAAAACGTAATTTAATAAGGAAAATATGTTTATTACGAATATTAAAATTTAATAAAAAATAAAAGTTATCTTGTGGCCTGGTGGTTGGCTTCAGTCACAGACGTGTTCTGAAGTCAAGCATTACCCGGTGTCACCATACATATACCGGATGGATTCAATATTTATTTTTTTTAATTAAAACGTCAATTGACAAGAAAAATATGTTTATTAGGAATATAAAGATTTTACAAAAATAAAAATCATCTTTGAAAACGTTAATCTTTCCAGACGAAGAAAAAATAATGATGACAATATATATCTAAGAGAAATCGTATAATGCACCACAACAATATTATAATAATAGTTAATAATATGAGCATTATGATAATATTATCTGTAATTATTACAAACAATTTAGGTAGATAGATAAAAAGTCAAACCAAAACAATAATCAAAATTATTGAGGCTATGAACATTACACTCACGATATTATTATTTTCTAGTAGGTAATGTAATAATCTTAAGACCGATTTAATATATTTAATAATCTTATTCGTAACGTTTAAAAATAATATTAGAAATAATTACACAGCATTGAACAGTTTTTATTGATAATTGTGATATGAAAAATAATTTAACTATTTTGGATAAGTTAACTGGACTACTTAACATTTTTATACTAAATTATTCTATTATCTCTGGTTTGTTCAGCGTTTGTTAATATTAAAATCAACGTCTACAAAACTTTAGGGAGTTCTATACTTTTGTTTCAAAATTTTTTTATTTTTTTTTATTTAAATAAGGCTTCAACTCCTGAAGTAATTAGCCTGTAAAAATTACAAAATATTATTAATTGAGTATTTATTGGTCTTACAACTATGGGGATACATTATGTTTTACAATAGAGGGAGTTTGTAGGATATATGTACATTTAATTATTTAATTATTAATAATTTTTCTAAATTAGTTTTGCTAAGCCTTGTTTTGAAATTATTTACCATATAATATTGAAATTCTCAATTTTTTTTTTCTTTGTTATTAAAACGTCATTTAATAAGAAAAATATGTTTATTACGAATATTAAAATTTGATAAAAAAATAAATGTTATCTTGTGTCCTGGTGTGGCATGGTGGTTGGACTCAGTCACAAACGTGTTCTGAAGTCAAGTATTACCCGGTGTCACTATAGTTTTCAATACTTTTAGGATTCAATACTTATTTTTTTTAAATTAAAACGTTAATGAACAAGAAAAATATGTTTATTAGTAATATAAAGATTTGACAAAAATTAAAATATATCTTTGAAAACGTAGAAGAAAGAAGAAAAAATAATTATGAACTGTATTATTTTATAGAAGTTGTACGAGTAATCTGCACGTCAGTACATTAACAATAATAATAATATTATGAGTATTGCCTTTAATTATTACAGACAACATGGGTAGATAGGTAAGACGTCAAATCAAGACAACAATCAAAATTATTGAGGCTATATACATATTACTCTAATGCAGTTGTGCCTTTTATGTAATTATAATATAAAAAATAATTATTAAACTTATTTAACATACTCTATAGCTCATTATATTATAGATAGTGTTAAAAGAATATTATAATATGAGAAATAATTAGACACCATTGTATAAAGTTGTTATAATGATTATGAAATAAAATATAATATTTTAATTATTTTGAAGACGTTAACGGCCACTTGTCTATTTAACTGTTGACGTGAAATTAAAATTGATCACAATTTTTCTTACGAATCGTTTGTTCAGCGGATATCTACAAAATTTAGACGAGTTCCATATAATATTTATTTCGGTATTGTTTATAATTTAATAGTAAAATTCTCAATTTTTGATTTGTTCAATATGTTATAGCTAGCTAACAATTTTTTTTATTTTCAATTAAAACATCAATTAATAAGAAAATTATAAATTTAAATAGTATGTTTATTATGAATATTAAAATTTAATAAAAATAATCTTTGGAAAGGTCAATCTTTTCAAACAAAAAAAAAGTAATGATGAAACGTATTTAATAGAAATTGTATAAGTACCTAATACACCTTAACAATAATGATAATGACGTGATCATTACCTGAAATTAAAAATAATATAAGGTGCCTAGTCAAAACTTGAAATCAAAAGAATAATCAAAATTATTGAGGCTACACATTACACTCACAATATTAATATATTATTATGTTCTAGTAATATAACAATTATTAAACCAACGTAATATAATATTTTTTTTTTTTATTGAACTTAAGCCCGGCGACTATGGCCATTAGCTGTTGTAGGGGTTATGAACTGTGGTAGGGGTAAGGTAGGTTGATTTTTACGATTGTTTTTAACGGTTGTTACGGTAGGTAGCAAACACGTGTATGTGTGGCAAGGTTTTTAACTACTATGAACCCGGGTGGTCACCCATCTGGGAGCTAGTAGCTGTGGCCGTTACTTACTCCCAGTCGCATTCCGCGACCGGTTGCAGCCAACGCGTCACGCCAAGTCACCAATATAATATTTTAATAACGTAACTCGTAGTGTTTAAAAGTAGTGTTAGAAATAATAAGACAGCATCAAAAAATTTATATAATTTTATTGTTGTGATGTAAAAAATAATTTAATTATTTTGAATACTTTAATTGGTTAGTGGTTGCCACTGGACTACTCAGCTGTTGACGAGAAATTAAAATTTATCAGAAGTTTTTGTCCTAAATTATTCTAATCATTATCTATGGTTTGTTCAGCTTCTATATTAGAAACATCTACAAGACAAGTGTTCTACACATTTATTTCGGTATCATTTACAATTTAATATTAAAATTCTCAATTTTTTATTTGTTCAATATTTTCGTAGCTAAAGTGCTATCGATAATTTGTTTTAACGTCAAGACAAATATGTTTATCAGGAATATAAAATTTTATAAAAATACAAACGGTAAGTATATTATATTATGTTCTAAAGCCGAACAATTTGTGCACAGTAACCGTTCGCAGTAACTGTCGTTAATTAATATTATTTTTTACCTTCGTACACAAAAAACACTCACAAAAACACTCTGTACAAATATGTATTTTTTTTTCAATTTTTAATTAAAAAATATTTTGTTTGGTTATCGAGTATCTAACCTACCTTCAGTTATAGGTTCTTCATAATATTATATAACCTGCAGGACAAATCATTTAAATGTTGTTTACCGAACGTGTACAGTGTGTATCCACTGTAGGTAATTATTATGTAAAACGCAAATGCGATTTGAATTCCTCGATTAGATTATTATTATCTTGTTATTATTTGTACAAGGTAGGTGCATTAATTTAATGAAGCAGATATGAAAGTTATCAAGTTTGTAACATATTATTATCATCACTAAATTTTGTTATATAGGCACACTCGAATTGGTATTTATTATTTTATGGTTTTTTTTTTTTACGTAAATAGTAACTACTAATACCTATATTATGAGAAGTATTTAAACATATTTCAAATCGAAAATAACAATATCTATACAAATAGTATAATACTTATTATATTATGTATTATCGTTACGCCTACAAGACAAACAATCTATACCTAAGTATATAATTATAATATGTAAGATGTACACTATGACCAGTGTTGAAATGTAATTCGCTAACCAGAATCAATATACCTATATACAGGGCGATTCGCCAAGCGTGCTCATCCCCACGCGTTTTCCTTTAATAATGAACTTTTTTCAAATTCTTGAATTTTTTTTACATTAAGGTCCTGTGGCCCATACAAACTTTTGTTTTTCAAACAAAAATCCCCCTCCCGCCCTTTATTTTTACTGTAAAGTACTTTGCGGATAATTTTTTGAAAATTGTTATGTACCTAATTCGAATGACTGGTTTCTTAGTTATTAAAATATTTGTACTAAGGAAAATATAGCCCTTAAAAACGGTTTTACAAAAATATGAAATAGACATAAATTTGGATCTGATATTTATTATACTAGTCAGCAATTTTTACAAATTTTTGATATCGATAGATTAATAATTATTTATATTAATGATTAAAATTATTGTCCGGACAGTGTAGCACCCATATTTTATCTCCTTTGAACACAAAGTCAAATAACTCAAAAACTACTCTTACGAATTTTGATTCTGATACGTCAAAATTTTCGCAAAAATTGTCCACTGAATACTTTGCAGTTAAAGTATTGAACTCATTGAGTAGCAAAAACAATCTCAAGAATTCGAATATAATAATAATAATAATACGGTCTTGAGCGTGTTTAAGAATTCCAAAAATCAGATTTTAAACAACTGAAGAAAAAAGAAATCGTCCCCCTTGCTTGGCGAATCACTCTGTATAGAACCTTATGGAGCCGTTTACGATTGGATACGTATCAGATTTCAAAGAATATTAGCTCTGCGCGTATATTATATTATTATCATCATTATTACCCGGGCACGAATTTGAGATAACGGTCAGTATTTTATCGACATCATGTACCCGGGTAACGGTAACGATTGAATCCCGTCGACGCACGACCATAGGATTTCCGATTTCAATCGATTCTGGTCGGATTTACTCTGGATGTTCATCGATGGTCAATTATAATAATATAATACAACAGCCATTGTTAATAGGTATAATACCTAATCGCGACGGTGTTTCGTCTTCCGTAACGTTTTACCTGTAGATTGTTACGTAACGATTGTATTACTATTATTGTTGTCTTCATCGATCTCGTGTTAGATAATATTACTGCCATTATACTTAAAACCGCGATGATTTACTGCGATATTATAGAAGAGCGCCCACCTGCGCAACAAAATATACGACGAGTAATTAAGTTGTACGCGTTTATGATAATATTATTGTTTTCACTTGGCTGATTTCAAAATCGAGTTATACAATTTTTTTTTTATTATTTATAAATACGCCTCAACTACCGGGGGTATTGGCGTTTCAAAATACAAATTACAGATTAATTAAAAATTTTGCATAAGAATAATAGAGTATGTGAAGAGAAAAAAAAACAGAATGTATATAAGACAATTAATATGATAGGTACAATAAGTCTTCAGAAAATATACAATGTTTGTGATACATTTAGTGGTAGTGTTATAGTTTTTTCAGCAGAATCGTTTCTTTGAGAATTTCAAGTAGAGACGATATTGTTCTCTCCGTGTTTGAAGCAAGTATTTCGCACAGGTTGTTGGGGAGCATAAATTTGTTTCTGGCATCTTGTGTGAGAAGTTATACCTTTATTACGATAACTTCGAACGGTACATTATGAATTCATATTATCGAACCAATTACGCAGAAATTAAATTTACGTTTCGTTAACGTCAAATCGGTGTTTTTTTTTTTTTTATATTCGTGTATCGGTAAAAACTATGGTGTACCGTACGTCATGCGTGTTTAGGTAGGTACCACAGATATAATATATCTACATAAATCAAAAGCAAACAAAAAAAAAAAAATGCACAACCACTACAACAATAACGACGTGACCATTGTTCATAATCGATATTTCGTATTCGCGGAGATGAACATCGTCGTTTCTGCACGTCTTTAGGAACGTTTCGTTCCCGTCAATTGTGAACAATCGTCTGTGCATTATAAAATATTCACAACTCGCTTTAAAATTCAAATGTAAAAAAAAAAAAGAGATAAGTGGATGACGCTCTGCTGTACGGTAGGTTACTAGCGGGTCAATGGATTAGATCTGAACGGAGACGGGTTATCAGTCTGGACAATTTTTATTATTATTATTTATTATAGCCCGCGTGTATAGAGTTACAGTATTATAATATTATTATTTTTTTATGCGTTTCTGTAGTCTAAGCGTTATAAATTAAAATCCCGTTTTTAGCGGACTTTCGTAATTTGTCGATGGTTTTTCCCGTGACATTAAATAACTATTGAGAAAATAGAAAAATGACCTCATCAAAGTACCATCTTGATCCAATTTGCTGAGAGATAAGATATTATGTGTTAAAATCAAAGCACTGCTTCTGGTATAAATTTTGTATACAGGATAAAAATAAAATAAAAAAATAAACACCATTATAAAACCACTGTGGCTTCCTCGCTTCGCTCAGAATCTAAAATAAACATCATTGTATAATAACCACTAACTACCTAAGCTCGCTCTGCACAGAATCTAAAAAATACCCTACGAGGTTCATTACCCAGTTGATATTCTATTACTTCTGATTAAATTCACTCTTATCTGATTATATAAAATATGAATATTGACCGTCTATAATAATTATTATAGAAATATTTTTTTTTATTAAGAGGACGAGAGTTTTGATATTAGAGTGAACTGATCTATCATAAAACTTTTAGGTAAGAACATTGTCAAAATAGAAAAATGACCTCATCAAAGTACCATCTTGAGCCAATTTGCTGAGAGATAAGATATTATATGTTAAAATCAAAGCACTGCTTCTGGTAGAAATTTTGAATACAGGATAAAAATAAAATAAAAAAATAAACACCATTATAAAACCACTGTGGCTTCCTCGCTTCGCTCAGAATCTAAAATAAACATCATTGTATAATAACCACTAACTACCTAAGCTCGCTTTGCTCAGAATCTAAAAAACACCCTACGAGGCTCATTACCTAGTTGATATTCTATTACTTCTGATTAAATTCACTCTTATCTGATTATATAAATGATATTGACCGTCTATAATAATTATTATAGAAATATTTTTTTTTATTAAGAGGACGAGAGTTTTGATATTAGAGTGAACTGATCTATCATAAAACTTTTAGGTAAGAACATTGTCAAAATAGAAAAATGACCTCATCAAAGTACCATCTTGATCCAATTTGCTGAGAGATAAGATATTATATGTTAAAATCAAAGCACTGCTTCTGGTAGAAATATTGTATACAAGATAAAAATAAAATAAAAAAATAAACACCATTGTAAAACCACTGTGGCTTCCTCGCTCCGCTCAAAATCTAAAATAAACATCATTGTATAATAACCACTAACTACCTAAGCTCGCTCTGCACAGAATCTAAAAAATACCCTACGAGGTTCATTACCCAGTTGATATTCTATTACTTCTGATTAAATTCACTCTTATCTGATTATATAAAATATGAATATTGACCGTCTATAATAATTATTATAGAAATATTTTTTTTTATTAAGAGGACGAGAGTTTTGATATTAGAGTGAACTGATCTATCATAAAACTTTTAGGTAAGAACATTGTCAGTAGCGTCGGTTTTTATTCGAAGTTTTAATTTTCAAATGAGATATGAGCGTTTTTAATTTGTGAGATTTCACATACCCATTTATTGCTTGAAAGTTAAAATATCAATAAATTTGATGACGCTTAAGCACACACAATGCGTTTGCCCGTTAATAGTCATAAGCCTGGGCAAGTTAATGATAATTGTTAATTGAGTTAAGTTAAGTTGATAGAAAACATTTTAAGAAGCTTAAAGAAGTTGTTAGTTATCCTATTTTTATTTTTTTTTAATAAATAAATAGCCAGTAATACGGTTTGAAATAATAAAAATAAAAAGTAAATTTTTATGCAATATGTATCATCAATAATATAATATTCATTATATTTATTAATTCATTATTTATGAATTAACGTAACTTGGATTTGATTAAAAGTAACTCGTTATTTATTGAGTTCATATCAATAAAAATCAGTTAAGTCAAAAATTAAGTTAATGGATATTACACTTTAAAAAGTAAAAATTAACTTAACTTTTTAACTCGTTTATGCCCAATTCTTGATCAAAACCAACAGCACACTATAATATATTTAAACTAGTGAACGACGATTTGCCATGTCGTAACGTTTGTACAAAACGGAGCTGACGACAGACTCGCACGGGTAGCATCCTCTCGACACACCCACTCGATCTCTCGTTATTGGGTTTGCCGTACATTTTAAGCACCTGTGACGACAAATTTACGCGTTCGTTTATATACCTATAGGTGCTCGATGTAAACGTTATTCCAGTGACGGTTATAACAACCTGTTGCATATAATATCCGAGATCGGAGGTTTCCTTGAAAACGCTTTTCGATATGCGTTTTTTTTTTCCAATTCCGTTTGCGCGGCGGAAACGATGACTCGGGTGCTGTCGTTTCACCTTGTGTCGCGTATATAATAGTCAGAGGTGTCGGGTGACTCCATTACAGTTACGCGCCAAGACCGGTAGGTAGGTATATTATATTATATTATATCGGCTGGGAAAATATAAAAAGGAAAGTCGAGACAAAAATATAATAAAACGCGAGCGATAAGTCCTTAATGCGTCCGTGAGACGACGTCGTCGGTGGAAGACAGCCGTTTTTAGGCTCATTGATCATCTCCCCCCCCCCCCTCGTCGACGCGTCCGCGTGAGGTCATTATATAGGTCGGCGGCGGCGGAGGAGACGACGATCGGAGTCCGATCGGTCGGGTCATTACGACCACGGAACCTTGGCCGGAAATCGTCGGTTGATGATCATATTATTATTATTATTATTACTATCAATCGCGTATGACGTACGCTTAGGCGCCTCTGTTATAGGACTCGCGCGATGACATCGTCGCCGCCGTTTCCGTAGAAGGTCGGCCGCCGTCTAATTAAACGGCGCTGGCGCATCGCCGCCGCCAACGAGCACGTCGTTCCGTCCGACTGGAGATAAAATATATGAGCAAAAGCAAAAAGAAAAAAAAAAAAAGGAGAGAAGGAAAATTACATAAAAACCTAACGTGGATAGGTCGAGTGTATTATGCAGATGCGTTACGCCGATACGATATAATAAAATATCATCACTATATAATATATTATAAGCTCCGGTCGGGGCTGCGTGATAATGACATAGGTCTTCGATTAAATCTGAGCGAGTTGTAATGGTTTCGACGTTATTAGAGCAAAAAATAATAATAATAACAACATAATGGCATAAAAGCGCGCGAAATCCGTCGACGACGACGCGTTGGCCTCTATACAACGATAATATCATATACTTATACCTACCACGCGTATCATTATAGAATATTGTAATAAATGTGCATATTGTTTACGTATAATTTATACATATATATATAGGTACACGCTCGACATACATTTTCCGGACCTTGGCGAATCGTAGGCAGTAAGTATTGTAATATCACGTTTGTCGGGGCTAGGATTTGTAGCATGTTGATATTATGGAGACCTGTTGAATTGCGAACGAAATAAGCGAGTGTACCTAAATCATGAAAATAATGGTAAGAACCATTGAGAAATTATTAGCCACGTGACTTAAATAAACGGTTTTACCTTAAAAATAAATCCGAAAATTACATTTACAAATTGGCTATCAGTATTGAAAAAAAAAAAACAAAAGAAAAAAAAATGTTAATCAGAACAAAATGTATTTCATTCGTCAGGTCTTTCTGTTTACACTCTGTATTTGTGTACACACGCTTGGCATACATTTTCTGGACCTAGGCGAATCGTAGGCAGTAAGTATTGTAATGCGTTTGTCGGGCTCAAATTTGTAGCATGTGAATCCGTGATAATATTATGGAGACCTGTTGAATTGCGAACGAAATAAGCGAGTATACCTAAATCATAAAAATAATAAGAAATTAACCCCTTAACTTGAATAAACGGTCTTATCATAATAACAAGTCTAACAATTTCATTTAAAAATTAGCTATCGGTATTGAAAAAAAAAATGTTAATTAGAACAAAATGTATTTCATTCGTCAGGTCTTTCTGTTTACTCTCAGTATTTATGTATACACGCTTGACATACATTTTCCGGACCTTGGCGAATTGTAGGCAGTAAGTGTTATAATATGATTGTCGAGGCTCGGATTTGTAGCATGTAAATGAGAATCTAAGAAAAAAAATCTCCAAATCTATCCCTAACTGTTGGATACAACTGTCGAAAATAATAATTAATAGTAATAAAAAAAAATTATTAAATTTGAACGATAATTTGTTATATTATTGTTATAATATTAGATATAACACGTTTACAGTATTATATGATATTGCTATATGAATATTTTTCAAATCATTTATTTTATAAACGGGTATAGCCTAACCCTTTGATGATAACAGTAAAGTAAGTAGAATCTCAATTTGACAAATATAACAGTGAAATTAAATAATTTAATGTTTTAAGTGAGTTAATATTTTGAAAAATAATCGTATTCCTGTTTATGAATCCTAACATCTTAAATGATTTTTTAACTTAAGTATTAATGTGTAGTATATAATATCAACTATCAATTTTATAATTATAAGTAATAACATCATCTAGACGAGAAAAAGTGATAACACTACTATTTATATTAATTAGTGGGAAGTGATTTTGACGACTCCGAGTAACAAAATATTTGTCTAGATTTTACTGTAAAATTACAATATCAGCTGAATACTTTTAACAGTCAAACATATTGAATATTTATCATAAAACAATTTCGATATCTGATCGGAAACAGTATATCTAATCGTATACGAAATCGATCTATTCATGAAAATTTGTCAATTTTGTGAAGTGGACACGGTAAATAATATACTGTGTGTCCACAAAAACACTTGCACAGTAATATAATATAACATATTATATGTAAGTAATTTTAAATATAAAAAAAATTAAACATTTTACGCTCAGTAGATTACGTTAGTTAAAAAATTAGAGTGAATTATATATTTAAAGGTAAGATTATTATCTGGGCAATAGAATATGATTTTTATCATATTTAAACTTTAAAGCTACTTATGAGTATTTTAATACGTACAATTATTATATTATATTATTATATTAGTAATTATTGTTTTGGGTATTAGATTCTGAGCGAAGCGATGAATGTATGGATTTTACAATGATGAGTGTTTTTTTTTTTCATTTTTGTGTCTGTCATCACCTTTTAGGACAGTAAAAGTGCTTGGATTTTCTTCAACAGTAAATTTTCTGATAGGAAAGTGAATCTAGTTGGTACTTTGGGGGGTCAAAAGTAAAAATTTCTCAGTAGTTTTCAAAATCGACGTGAAAAAAAAAAGAAAAATTAAGGAAAAACGGGAATTTCACGTCAACAGTTAAATAGACAAGTGGCCGTTAACGTCTTCAAAATAATTAAAATATTATATTTTATTTCATAATCATTATAACAACTTTATACAATGGTGTCTAATTATTTCTCATATTATAATATTCTTTTAACACTATCTATAATATAATGAGCTATAGAGTATGTTAAATAAGTTTAATAATTATTTATTATATTATAATTACATAAAAGGCACAACTGCGTTAGTGTAATATATAGCGTCAATAATTTTGATTGTTGTCTTGATTTGCCGTCTTACCTATCTACCTATATTGTCTGTAATAATTAAAGGCAATACTCATAATATTATTATTATTGTTAATGTACTGACGTGCAGATTACTCGTACAATTTCCATACAATAATACAGTTCATAATTATTTTTTCTTCTTTCTTCTACGTTTTCAAAGATAATTTTAATTTTTGTCAAATCTTTATATTACTAATAAACATATTTTTCTTGTTCATTAACGTTTTAATTTAAAAAAAATAAGTATTGAATCCTAAAAGTATTGAAAACTATAGTGACACCGGGTAATACTTGACTTCAGAACACGTTTGTGACTGAGTCCAACCACCACGCCACACCAGGCCACAAGATAACATTTATTTTTTTATCAAATTTTAATATTCGTAATAAACATATTTTTCTTATTAAATGACGTTTTAATAATAAAAAAAAATAATTAAAAAGTGAAAATTTCCCAGTAGTTTTCAAAAGCGACGTGAAAAACAAAAGAAAAGTTAAGGAAAAACGGGAATTTTTACGCAAAATCTGTTTTCGAGAAAATTTTGGTTTTTGGTGTAACTCTAAAACAAATGACCGTAGGGACATGCAATTTTGAATGAATATTTATAATTACATTTCCTATACACCATAACATTTTGACTTATTTTGAGCTGTTTACGGACATTGTCAATTTCCATTTTTTTTAGTTTTTTTTTCTATAAATATCAATAAAATTTTATCTGTTGAGTAAAAATGCTTGAAAATTTAATAGAAGGCACCTAGGTTATTGTTTCAAAGGTAGATGAAAAAAATTAAAAATCCTTAGTCACGGTTTTTATTTATAAGCATTTAAAGTTCAAATTTTGACAAAATACGGAAAAATCACGAAAATTAGCAAATTATTATTAGTTGAGAATTCATAAAAATTTTTATTTTTAAATCTAAGTTTTGAAAATGTAATATAAGATTACTCATAAGTTTGTCTACCTTTATCAAAAAAAAAAAAATGTCTACAAGAAACTTAAATTAAATTTTTATGAGCGTCTGAAATTTATATTTTTACAACATTAATTGATATTCACTCGATTTCTCATGTAACAATTTTCTTATTTTATTGTAATTAAAAAACGAATGACTGTAGATACTTGAAAATTTCATTGAATGTTTATATTAGCATTTTCTATATACCATAAAATTTATAAAATATATTGACTCTTTTTGAGCTGTTTACGGACATTGTCAATTTCCATTTTTTTTAGTTTTTTTTTTTCTATAAATATCAATAAAATTTTATTTGTTGGATAAGCGTGAAAATTTAATATAAGGTTCCTGATATATCGTTCCAATAGCAGTTGAAAAATATTAAAAGTAAATATGCACAATTTTATTTTATAAGCATTTATAGTTCAAATGTTGACAACATTTATCAAATTTATAATTTATTAATTATTTTGTAGTTAAAAATGTATAAAATGTTTAACTATAAAATGTTTAACTTTTATGGCTAAGGATTGAAAATTTAAAACAAGGCTCCACGTAAATAGGTTATAATATATAAATTACTTTATTCACAATAATATCATCAAATATACTTGGTAATATCATAGGCTGACTGACTGACCGTTTTCGCTCAGAATCGTTTTTCTTATACAATGATATTATATCATCGAATTCAAATTTAACACCATCCATTACAGCGACCCACTTGTAACCTACTGTACAGCAGAGCGACATCCACTTACCCACTTTTTTTTTCTTCTGATTATAGTAAATCCATAATAATATTATAGGGACGTGTTGAATACGCAGTTCCGAATAGATTGCGAATAAAACAAGTGAGTACCTTCATAATAGAAATACTTGTATTTAAAAAAAAAACCGTAAAACTACTCGACAGAAATAAACGTTTTTACCATCATTTTGAACTGCGGTATTTCAAACTAGTATAATATTACGAAATATATGCATACAAATAGTGTTGAAATATAACATTTTCCTGAAAAGGTTTTAAATACAAAATATACAAATACGCCAGCATCTATACATCGAAAAAATATTTTAAAAAAACTTACTTTGTTTATCTAGAGGACTATGATATATATATAGGACTGTTCGGGGCAGAAATAAATACGGTTTTAGGTAAGTTTTTTCCTCGTAAATATTAAATATCTTTTAAATTGAATGGAGACTAAATCAACAGACGACAAATCCCCCCGTACGAGTACCTATAATACGCTTGGGGAATTTTTTTTTAAATATTTCGTATTTTATACTTCACATGGTCACAAAATAAATATGCGACTAAGCTTTATATTGCAAGTTTTATCTTTTCCATATTTTTCCACACTGCGAAAATCTCACGGGAAAAACAAAAAAATAGTTAAACTATCGATACGTCGAGTGGATCGTCGGACCGGATATCGATGTCGACACTGCCGTTCAATTTCAACCTTAAATTATATGGTGAAATAAATCCGCGTACATGCAGAAGACAGTTATAATGTTGTAAGACCACGGTAACCTAACCTACTGAGTGTATAACACATATTATTATAAGGTGAATTTTTAAGCACGCTCGCCATATTTTTATGCTCGAATTATGCGAATTCTTCAAATTTTGATTTTTGGAATGAAGACTATAATATCTCCGAGTCCTTGAGAATTTTTATACCACTTCCCTCTAAGCGTTTTAATATTTTTGAAAAAGTTGCGTAAATAATAAGAAAATATTTTATTTATATTTTTTGGCCAAGAAGTTCACATTTGAAAAATATTTTGTAAAAAACAAACAAAACGTCATTTTAATCATATTTTTTCATGGAAACATTATAAAAATATTTAGTCAACATTTTTGTGGAATCATATAGTCCAATATTTTGTTATCATGAGAATAAATATTTATACAATATAATTAGTCAAATATTCATTGTTCAAGCACTCAAAGATATTCACAAAATATTATCATTTCCCAAATGCTGTGTGGCTGATCCGGTGACAATACAAACTTTTGTTATTCAAATAAGAACCCAAATTATTTTTCGGGAATTTTAAGCCATAGTTGTAAATCTTAAATCTTATAAATAAATTTTATATGACTCGTTTTCATATTTTTTTTTAACACGTTTACCTTGAATCAATTAATTATTATTCATTTTTGATTTGTCAGGCGCTTCTGTCACACCCTGTATAATATATTTCGTATAGAGGTATTCTTCGATTGCATCCGTAACTACTATGTATTATTATTATTGGCCGTGTGTGTATGTGTGTTTGTCGAGTGTTTTCCCTTTTATTATATTATTATTATTATTTTTTTTAATAACCAACATATTATTATTTACTTTCTTCGATCACCGACGGCGGCCGAGCCAGTAAAAAACTGGTTTGTTCTTCCCCGTTAATTGTATACACATCGAGTGTAATTAATATATGGGTACCTGCAGTAGGTAGGTATATAATAATAAGTTTATGTAATAAATAATAATAATATTCTATCAGCGCTCATATTATATTATTATTATTATTATTATTATTATTATTAACACGCACGCGATTCGTGTCCGTCGGCGAGTGAAAATGAGACGACGCTCATCTGCATCCGAGGCGACCCTCACACCCCCTGAATCGCTCCAGAGTTTTAGTCGAAAAACCAAAACTCTCGTCTGGACTTGTGGTATTTCGGTGGTAAACATGTGAAAACACGGTTACCCATAATTAGGGGCCGGAATTATATTCTTTTAAAATAGCCAAAATAAGAAGATGCTAATATTCTCTTAAAAAGTTGAAAATATTCTTCCAATATTCTTTAAAAACCATGATAAAATATGCGAAAAAATATGCTTTTTTATTAAAATTTTCTCTTGAAATAATGTAAAATGTATCTACATGTTGTGATAACTGAGACTTTTTAATGCACGGTACATTTTTATTACACACTTGACAAAAAAGAGTTGTGCCATCAGTTGTAAAATTTATACTGTTTTTATTTAATGGTTGAATCCACTGCGAAATTAAATCTTTTAATTTAGTTGATGGTGTTTTCGGCATTATGAACAAGTAAAAACAAGTAACTAATGAAATATAATGAAACTATACCTCGTCAACACTACACCACACGCGACAGTGCGACACTGCAGTACATGTAGTAATAATCGAACGCCTGGAGCTAGCTATTTTTAAAGCGTAGTAATAATTCCATTTCTTGTCGGGCATCGTTATCTTAGATAAGTCTCTTATCTACTACAGAATATTACAGTACATTACTAATTAAGGCGTGCTATATGATGGTTATAATACGTATATAATGTATCAATATCATATCACTAGGGGCCGGAATTGTATTCTTTTGCATATTTTTTTTGAGGCTATGCAGTCAGACGGGGGTTCGAAATCTTTACAAATCATGAAACCGGTCAGTTAATGGCAAAAGTTGTTTTTAGCATATTTGAGAATATTTCAAGATAAAAGAATATTTCGTACAATAAAGAATATTTGAGAATATATCGATTAATTTGTATAGACATTCGATATTTTTTGTTGCAGTGGCGTAAATAATATAAATTATGTCTCCGATAATAGTGATATGATATTGATACATTATATACGTATTATAACCATCATATAGCATGCCTTAATCAGTAATGTACTGTAATATTCTGTAGTAGATAAGAGACTTATCTAAGATAACGATGCCCGACAAGAAATGGAATTATTACTACACTTTAAAAATAGCTATATAGCTCCAGGCGTTCGATTATTACTACATGTACTGCAGTGTCGCACTGTCGCGTGTGGTGTAGTGTTGACGAGGTATAGTTTCATTATATTTCATTAGTTACTTGTTTTTACTTGTTCATAATGCCGAAAACACCATCAACTAAATTAAAAGATTTAATTTCGCAGTGGATTCAACCATTAAATAAAAACAATATAAATTTTACAACTGATGGCACAACTCTTTTTTGTCAAGTGTGTAATAAAAATGTACCGTGCATAAAAAAGTCTCAGTTATCACAACATGTAGATACATTTTACATTGTTTCAAGAGAATATTTTAATAAAAAAAGCATATTTTTTCGCATATTTTATTATGTTTTTTAAAGAATATTGGATGAATATTTTCAACTTTTTAAGAGAATATTAGCATCTTATTTTGGCTATTTTATAAGAATATTATTCCGGCCCCTACATATCACTATTATCGGACACATAATTTATATTATTTACGCCACTGCAACAAAAAATATCGAATGTCTATACAAATTAATCGATATATTCTCAAATATTCTTTATTGTACAAAATATTCTTTTATCTTGAAATATTCTCAAATATGCTAAAAAAACTTTTGCCATTAATTAACCGGTTTCATGATTTGTAAAGATTTCGAACCCCCGTCTGACTGCATAGCCTCAAAAAAAATATGCAAAAGAATATAATTCCGGCCCCTACCCATAATACACCCACAGTTAAAATCAATAATGTAACGATAATAATGAACCATAGATTATCATAATATTATATAATTAGAAAAAAAATTATCAAAATCGAAAAACAGTCATCGAATCAGTATTATCTAGTTCCTGAAAAGAAAATTAACTTAACTGCACGACAATTATAATTAACTATAAAAAGTGCATAACGCATACGCAAATGCATACGCACCCCCTGAAACCGTCCAGAGTTTTGGTCAAAAATCCAAATTCTTGAAGGGACACCCATCATTTCAAAGGTAAACAATTGCGACCCACGGCCACCTGTAAATGTACAATTAAAATCAATAATACTGCAAACGGCGTCTTCGTCGTGCGTTCTATTTTACCGCCAACGGATGTTAAGAGGATTTCCGAATTAAATTACCCCATACATCATGCTTAAAATCGGATTGTCCCTTTTTACAGAGTTGCGTACCGTTGTTGTGTCGACAAAATTCCAATGAACCTTGCTCTCGTCATGATACAAGTTGTAAGTTTCGTTTCTTTCCCGTTTTTTATTCAAACAAAACCCCCCAAAAAAAAAATTCGTGGAAGAAAAGGAATTTTATTTTGCAACAGTGTTGACCAAAGTATAACAGACTGATGATGATGGACTATTTTAATTTTAAATCTTTCTTAGTAGGCCGGTGGGCGACGATCAAAAGAATCCAAATTGTACCTTTTATGTGTAATTTTCAAAAACGTTTTTTTTTCCACATAATTTTAAGTCGTTAAAAAAACATTTTTCTTAAAAAGTATAAGTACCTCCTATTTTGATATTACTCATCGTTTTCATTCTTAGACTTTTTATAATTTCCTATTTCAGAGCAGAATTTCTGTTGTAGTCCTTCGAAGTATTTTTGGACAAGTAGTTTATGAGTCATAATTATTTAAAGTATAGATGATCTGATTGGAGTGGTACTGTGGGTTTTACCTTCCCGGGAAAATGTTGGTCTACTGCTCCACTCGTCCAAACTTTAAATATAGGTAACCTACTTATAACAATTAAACTAGGTAAGTACTTGTCTGAAACTTGATTTCTGCATAGTTCGAATCACTCCAAATAATGCTTCCGAATATGAAATGAAAAATGTACCTATATACGATGTCATTCAAAATAGTAGACTTAAACATTTATTTATTTTTTCCAAAAATGTTGTTTTATGACCAATTAAAATTGTGAAAAAAAAATATTTTCAAAAAGATAAGAGTTCAATTAATGAGTGTCCTTGTGCTAAACTTTAGAACTCTGTGATCACTCAATCATAAATATTGTACAGCCATATAATATACCTATTTTAACTATATTTATGCGATTTCGTACATGCAATGTTAATAGCTATAATATTTTGTACTTAAAAAAAAACTAGAAAAAAAAACTGTAGACTTGAGCACTGTCAAGACCGTTTTGGTCACGTGGTTAGCACGCCAACGCCACCCACTATAGTACTATATATCACCAATCATTATTTTATACGTTTGTACTTGCACCCACTGCAATAATAATAACAGTATAATTATTGATAGTGCATAACACGCGTTGTTGTCGTAACTCGTGACTTCCGACAGGTGAAAATAATATTAATATTCCTCCGAACACTGTCGACAATATTTTTCAAGCAACCAGTCATGTTAAGTACCTAGGTAGTAAAAGTATTCAAATGCATTTCAAGTACCTACCGAATTCGTGTCTGGAATAGGTACTTTTTAAAAAAAGTACTACAGCAAAGTATTTTAAAACACGCTTTCGCAAAGTTTGAGTATTTAAAATCAAATATTTGTTCCTTTTTTAATAATTTATTATGTTCTATTTTGATTATAATTTTGATCACGTAAAAAAAATAAAAATTGTAAATTTATAGTAATATTTTTTTTTTTACCGTACATATTAATATTATCCTCCGCCAAAAATTCGAATACTTAAATAAAAAAAAAACTAAGTATTTCATAATTACACTAAATAAAATGGTCTGAAAAATTAACGTATAGTTTGGTTAAGGTAAAAAACCGTTTGAACGATTTACATATTGACCTCGTAGGACCAATCGGCTACTACTTACTGGTTGTGAGGTGATCGTGTGACACAATTGTAGACAACACTCTACTCGATATTTTCCACTCGGAAGAAAATGTACGAATCACAAATATTTATTAAAAAGTTACCATTAGTTGTACAATATTATATACCTAGTGGGAGTTAAGTAATTTTTACATTTTACGGATCACATAGGTGCGAAAAATCGGTTAGAAAATAAAAATATCCTTTCAGAGCCCAGAAACACGTTTATGTTACAAAAATTATTTAAATTATTTAAAGTATTTATTGAAAGTATTTATGAATATTTTTGCAAAGTAAGTATTTGCATTTATACTCAAATATTTTTTGTTTTGCTGAGTATTCAAAATATACTTTTCAAAATAAGTGTCTATATGTTCAAGTACTTGAATGCTTTTGAAAAGTATTTTTTACAAGACTGAGAACGCGGCGATCGAATAACGACCTTAGTGCAATCGCAACTCTATTGAAACGTATACCAGGTATTAGGTACCTACCAACTTGCATCAAAATATTTTTATTCGAACCGTTATTTATTTTGCATTTAATTGTTTCTTTTCTCGAGATTTTCGCGTACCCGCGCGAGAACGATAATTAAATTAATAATTAGTGACTTTCTCCGCGGCAGACTCAAAATCGACACAATCCCGCGGTATTAATAAGCCAATTAAAAATTCGCAGACGATGCGTAAGAAAAAAAATTAACAGTAGTAGGAACATAATTTGGGTACCAGGTACATTAAAATAATAATAACCTCCCCACCGCCACCGACGACTTTCGCTCCAAACCACGTGTTGCAGTCGACCGTTTGGTCGGATTGCATTAACATAACGGTTTCAGATCGATAAGCGCAGTGAAAAATGCGTTATTTCATCGAGTAATCGTCTCGAGAGCAAACCCTCCTCGGACGATACTGATAATAATTATAAGTAGGTCCCGGGTGTCCTAAAAACCTGTAGAAAGATGCCATGGAAAAAACCGGCGAAAGACGCATAAGCGCCAAAATGAGATAAGAAAAAAAAAGTTCTATCTTACGAAAGCGCCAAAATCCTAGATACATGTGTACCACGGTTAATAGATAATAAATAGGTAACAGATATTAAATTTAGAAATATATAATATAATATTTTAAAAATGTATAATTGATAATTTTTGATAAGATCGAAAATTTTAAACGATTTATTAAAACTATAATTTCATACAGTGAAACTTCCATATAACGAAGTCGAATAAGCAGCAAAAAAAATTCGTTAAATAGAGGAATTCGTTAAATAGAATTACGTTATTTTTTTCAACTTTTTTTTTATTATTTTTTTATTATGTATATTGTATGCATGTAAAAACAACATCAAACATCATATTACAGTTTAATTTAATTTTTAACCTTAAATATAATTTAAAAGAAATAATCAGTAAGTTTTGTTTGCTTATTATTTTTGAAAATTGTCCTTCTTTCGTAAAAAGTTTCTATATCGTCAAGTTTTAAAAAAATTTCATCGGGAACATTTGCTTCTTGTTTAAAACCATTTCTTACCACCGATAAAGCTTGCCTACCTTCGATGTCTTATCTTTGTCGGGTACATTGTTCATGTACAATTTTAGAATTATGACATAAACTATCAATTTGATAGTAACAACATTTACAAAAACTGGTTTTTATCGAATAATTATTTCGTAATATAGTATTTATAATTTATTAATTTCTATTATATTTATTGACAATTTTTTATAAGATCGACATTTTCAAATAACTACTTATAAGAAATATTAATTTTGGTGCAAATTATGTGTCATTTTTGCACTTTTGGTGCTTCTGTCATCTGTTAGGTAAAACATACATATAAAATATGATGGCGCTTATGACATATAGAAGAAAAACGCATTTATCGCGTAAAATGAACTTATAATGTTAGATTTTAATGACCTGAATAATTCAAAAACGCTCTTAAGACTGTTGAAAAAGTTGTGCATTGACATTTAAGGTAAGAAATTAAAAATTACAATCTATAAGCATCGCGATGTTATGTGATTTTGATTTTGTAAATTTAAAAACTGGTTTTAATCTACCCAGAAAACAATTATTAAAAGACGAGTTTAGTATTTTTCGTAGGTACTAATAATAGGTCACTGCAGCTATTTTTCGTAGGTACTAATAATAGGTCACTGCAGCTATTAAAAATAATAAAATTATGGTTTTCGTCCGATTTGCAGGAGACATAAAAGTATCACATAATAATAATGACAATTGACAATTAATCATCTCGTCATATTTCTCTCGATCGTTAAAAATAAATGTAAATAATGCCTTAAAACATAAAAATGGAATAAAATCAGAAAAATGACTGAAAAAAAAAATGCGAAAATTTCAAAATTGCTCATACAAATTTGTATGTTATTGAAACACGTTTTTAGCTAGGAAGCGTCATCGTATATGATGTACCAAAAGAGACGAAAAGGTCATCGACACTCTGACACTGATAATTATAACCTTACACTGTTTTGGTACAACTGATCGGTTCTACTTGCTACAACCATAGATATTATAATATAACAGATAGACCATCGCTATATACTAAACACACATGGGTCAGCGTTCCCGAAGTTTCAGTATATGCCCCGATTATACCATCGTTACCAGTAGTTACCAACAGGTAACCCATTTTAACTTGTAACTATCTACAATTTAATAATTGTTATCAAATAAATATTATTTTCTGTTTGAATTTTGAATCATTCGATTATTTGAAATTCTTAAGTTTGAACAGAAGTATATATTTATTCTAGTAATTAGGAAGATATAATAATTATTAATTTTAAATAATTTATAATTTATATAATATATTTTGGTGTTAGCGATATGTTCGGGTTCAGTAACAGATATTATAATTTAATCCTATCACAATAAAGCGGGAATAATAAATCTTACTACTATAACCTCTTCATTATCCACAAGTACAGAATATTCAACAAATAATTTGTACGACCTATTAGATTCTGAGCGAAGTGATGAATGTATTGATTTTACAATGATGTGTGTTTTTTTTTTTATTTTTTTTTTTATTTTTGTATCTGTCATCACCTTTTAGGACAGTAAAAGTGCTTGGATTTTCTTCAATAGTAACTTTTCTGATATGAAAGTGAATCTAGTTGATACTTTGGGGGGTCAAAAGTAAAAGTTTCCCAGTAGTTTTCACAAGCGACGTGAAAAACAAAAGAAAAATTAAGGAAAAACGGGAATTTTTACGCAAAATTTGTTTTCGAGAAAATCGATTTTGGTTTTTGGTGTAACTCTAAAACAAATGACTGTAGATACTTGAAAATTTCACTGAATGTTTATATTAGCATTTTCTATACACCATAAAATTTACAAAATATTTTGACTCTTTTTGAGCTATTTACGGACATTGTCAGTTTTCAATTTTTTTTGTTTTTTTTTCTATAAATATTAATACATTTTTATTTGTTGGGTAAAAAAGCGTGAAAATTTAATATAAGGCTCCTGATATATCGTTCTAATAGCAGTTGAAAATATTAAAAATACATAGGCACAATTTTTTTTTATAAGCATTTAAAGTTCAAATTTTGACAACATTTATCAAATTTATAATTTATTAATTATTTTGTGGTTAAAAATGTATAAAATTTTTAACTTTTATGGCTAAGGATTGAAAATTTAAAACAAGGCTCCACGTAAATAGGTTATATATAAATTACTTTATTCACAATAATATCATCAAATATACTTGGTAAAATCATAGGCTGACTGACCGTTTTCGCTCAGAATCGTTTTTCTTATACAATGATATTATATCATTGAATTCAAATTTAACACCATCCATTACAGTGACCCACTTGTAACCTACTGTACAGCAGAGCGACATCCACTTATCCACCTTTTTTTTTTCATGAATTATTGCGTAATTTATTCGAAAATTTAAATTACTTTTAATACAATTTAATCATATATTTTAATGTATCGAATGATTCACTGAGCCTGCTCGATTCCTTTCCCCCCTTAAATGATGTAATTAATAAAATTCTGATTTTCGAAGTTTTTAAAAAAAGAACTACTATCCTTAAAATAAACATTCCAATAACTGAGAAACTACTCGTTCAAATTTTGAACTAGGTAGGTACATAAAAAAAAATCAAAAATTGTGTCCACTTAAAAATTTAAAACTGGAGGTGCTCATTTGAAAAACAGGAGTTTTCACCGCCGCAGGATACTCTCCCCTAAACGGTGTCAAAGAATATTAAATAAATTGATTAAAACGGTATTTGAGTACATTTAATAGTTTTAAAAATTATATCAAAATTTGAATAATTTGGGGGAATCATAGATTTATTAACATTTAACATACAGGGTGATTCACTAAGAATTTTCCCTCCTTTTAATTCCTATTATTAGTGCAGTTATTTGAAATCTGATTTTTTAGAATTCTTAATCATACTAAAGAGCATATTTTTGAATACTTGAGATTTGTCGAACCATATTTTGAGGAGTGTCTTGTATAGGCGACAGCAACATGTAACATCACAGCATTTTTTGCCTCACTTTCATAAAAATAATGAACATACCCATACCCATGTTATCGTTTACGAGCATACCTTATTGTTCTATTGTTATGGTTATCGCGCGGTAATGCAGAAATGACCGCAGTATTATGTAACAATCGTCCCCCGGCCCACACAACCCGCAGTGATCGGTGTCTGCACGTCGCAGCTCACGGCCGCCGGTGCTGTCGGCGCCACCGCACCGGCATAGCAAAAACTGTGAACATCCCCCATCATTGTAAAAATTCCCGTTACGATACGACACTGACCTGCCCCACTTCAACAAAGAGCTCAGTCGCCGGCTCGGCAACATCGCCGTCGTTGGGTCTCTACAGTACAATGCTTTTCGATTTCTCTTACCAACGACGCTCCACCTGTCCGGTCGACGATTCGCCTTACCAACGACGCTCCACCTACCTGGTTGACGTTCTGACCCTTGATTCGGGTTCTTCTAAGTCAACCACGTGTCCACATTACGCCGCCCGACAACCAATACCCGCTGACCACCAGCACGATGGGCTAAGTAAAACACGAGGGTCCTGACTACGGGCCAGGCTGATCCAGTCAACGTCACCACCACGCAGTCAACCGTCGTAAAATATATAATTTTTCCACCCTGTTCCCCCCCTTTTTTTTATAACATTTTCCCGGTAACCCTGCGAGGGCACACCATGAATAACAGGGAATGCCGCCTCCAGTGGGCCGAGAGAAATGTATCAAAATTGTTATAATTGCCATGTGCCAACCCGTATTATTATACCTTAATGCCGACATTTTTATTATACCTAATGTCAAAACTTATTACTATTTAACTTATAACCATGTAAAATAAATCCACATGATTACCTAAAACTCCCATATTATTATTTAACACAATCTCTTCCCCAAAATAAATCCTCGGCATTCAGCTTGCCGTTGCGAGTAACAAAGCCTATGAGCTCCACCGACTTGGCCCTCGGGTCATCACGTGGTGCGGCTCATAGGTCACGACGAAAGTGTTCCCCTTTGGTCGTGGGTGGTTTTTGGTAGTCTCACAAACTACCAGATTCTCACAAACATAATGTCTATTCCTTTTAAATTATTTGGCTGATATTTTTCTTTTTAATTTCGATGCATCAAAATCATCACTTGAACGTGTAGTTTCCTAATTACTACTTATTATTACTCGTGCATAAAACATAAGGATAAAGTTAGATATTCACATGGTCAGCTCTCCTTTCAAAAGCATAATGTTTGTACTTAAGGGGAGACTTATCAAACATTATTTGCTAAGGAATAAGGATAATATTTAAGGTGCTTATACACAATATGACATATAATATTATGTAAAAATTACTTGTTTATATTTTTAAAAAGCTAAGAGAGAGTCAATGTTTGTTTTTTAATCGATTTACAAATATTACAGTAGGCAATTTATACAATCTATTTGGATTTTAGATGTCTTAGATGTGTAATAGCTGTCTGGATAATAGAACTAAGAAGGACACGATCAAACGATATAATATATTGAATTATTATTATTATTATTATTTATTAATTTATTTTGATTTAAAAATAGAATAGTATACAAACATTCAAATGTGGAGTGTTAAATGTTTGTTTTATTTTTTTTGATAAACGTATGAAATTAACTAGTTAAATATTGACAGTCGAGATAACATAGATTTTTTCAGTTAATTTAAAAAAATATAATCCATCAAGTTAACAACATTTTTGAAATTTTTCGATTTTATGGTTTGTATACGAATATATTAAAATAAAAATAAAAATAAATCCAATCCTAAAATAATACAAGCAATATAATGTTATTTTTCTTTATAAGATAATCGGATTAGTTAGACATATTATTATAATATGACCTTAATTTCTATTTGGTATGAAAAAAATTAATATTTGTTAAATTTTTAATGGAGATATGTACCTATGTATGAAATATTTAATAATAATGTAAAGTAAAATAGGTATATTGTGTTCTATGATACAATGTATACCAAGGTAAAAGTTCAATTTTTTTAATTTAGGACATTTGTGTGACCCACATACTAATTAAAAAAAAATTATTTGACCATTGTTAAAACGAGTCGAGTTAATTTTTTTTCCATATCAACCTTTAACTTATCGATATCGTGTTCTCTTAACTTGACATAACTTGAGTTCGTTATTTTCATTGATTTACAGCCCCCGACTTTGATTTAACACAATTAATAAGTGATGCACTACAAAAATACAGCATTGATACATTAATGATTGTCTTCGGAAGCTAAGCTATTATTGTGGAGACAAAAGTTCTTATAATGTTATCTACTTATAAAAACAAAAAAATAACTATAAATCGATCATACTTAATTTGGTGATTATAAACGTATCACATAATTATTGTTTAAATAATTTTTAAATATTTTAGAATTAAAGAATAAATGTAACAATCCGATTTATTGGAGCACAACTACTACGATATTGTTATCTTAGCTAATAGTTTAATTTTTTAATTTTTTTTTTTTGTAGAATCTAAATATTGTAAACAAACTGAAATCTATATTTCGTCCCATTGCCATCTTAATTCCAACATCAGTGGGGTTTATCTTTCCCAAATCTATATAATATAGGAATTCTATAGGCACATATATTAGTTTGTTTGCCTCTCACACGACGGTTATGTTTAAATTTAAATCCTCGAATACCTATCGAGAAAAAAAATATTTGACAATATTTTGTATTTTAACGTATTTTCCTTAACATGATTAAATGTTGAGGTTGTACGGTTGGAATGTTAGACTTAATAATATGCTAATTATTTAATTACGAACTAAACGACTTTGAATATGAATTAAAATTAAAATATATAGATACCTACCTACATGATAATGAAACATATTTATCAATTATGAATAGTTCCGACTCGTGGCGTCGTGTTAAAATCAGGTGCAATGTAATATGTTACAACTAATAATTACTCATAAAAAGTTGTTAGGTAGTGAAAATTGTGGGAATAACGCAATCGATAAATAATAAAAAATAGAAAAATGAATAAATGTAAGAAAACGTTTATACTCTCGACATTACACTCAAGTAAGAATACAATTTTTTTAATAATAGATAAAAATGCTAATTTATTACCGACATAAAATTATTTGTATTTTTGATTTCCTGTATCATGTTTAACAGAGTAATATCAAAATGGGTAAATATGGTAATTGGTAATACAATTCACAGTTTTAAATATAATTAAGTAGATATACTATAGTTATTATACAATATCAAGGCATCCATTTCATAAAAAAATTCATATGAGAAATTATAAAATGTTCGTCATTTTCAACTTTTCGAAAATGTTCGTGAAAATTCACATTAAAAACATCACTAGACTCGTTCGTGCATGTAATTGTTTTAAATTTAATAAAAAGCAATCTCTGTATTATGACAATACAATGTTCATCGTCCTATATAGTGTTTTAAATTTACATCCATTTTGAATTTATGCATAACCATAGCAGCCCGGACTAGTATCGTGGATGAGATTATTATTCAGTCACGAGTACCATCTTTGGAAAATACAATTTAACAAATCGGAAACTACTGTTTGGAATTTTGATGTCTTAGATATTATGTACATCAACACATTTTTGTTCGATAAAATAGTCTGCCGAATAGTTTCCAGTAAAACAGGGGTGGATGATGGATGTTATGCGAAAAACACAAGTTTTTATCGCCACAGGACACGTCATCTAGAAACGATACAAAAAAATCTCAGATATATTCGAGAATAACAATAATGTGGTCTTGAGTGTACTATATTTTAAAAATTCCAAAAATCGCATTCCTAGCAACGGCGCATTGTTAAAGAATAAAAATGGGTCGAGCATGCTCCGTGAATCACCCTGTGTAGTATAATAATAGTAATAATGATATATTTATTTAGCGAATCAACAAACAGAACACACATATAATATAATATATATAAAAATAATAAAAAGATTTGCAACTCACCTATAACCCACACAGCGTTTAGGAAATGATAATATTTTGTGAATATTTTAAAGTGCTTGAATAATGAATATAATATGACAAATAATATTTTATAAATATTTTCTTCTCATTATAACAAAATATTGTATTATATGGTTGCATGAAAATATTCACTTAATTTTTTTAGAAAGTTTCCGTAAAAATGTTTTTTGAAAATATAATATAACATATTATGATTAAAATGTTTTGTAATTAATGTTATTTATAAAATATTTTCAAAAATATGAACTTCTTGGTCAAAGAATATAACTAAAATATTTCCTAATTATTTACGCAATTTTTTTAAATATTTTTACAACTATATTATTTTCCTGATTTTTACCATAGTTAGAAATATGCCATGGGAAGCATGATAGCTTGTGTTGGGGAGTTAAAATTGACTTGTCATATATCGAAATATATTTACATTTAATTATTTACATAATATTATATGAGTAAAATCGTCATTATTTCCCACACAGCATAATATGAATATTTCCTGACTATGGTAAAAATATTTTCATGAAAATAATAGTTGTCCGAATTTTTTTAAAAGTTGCGAAAATATTAGGAAATATTTATTAGTTATATTCTTTGGCCAAGAAGTTCATATTTTTGAAAATATTTCATAAAAACATTTACAAAATATTTTGATCGTATATTTTCAAAAAACATTTTTACGGAAACTTTATAAAAACATTAAGTCAATATTTTTATGCGATCATACAGTACAATATTTTGGTATCATAAGAAAATATTTAAAATATATTATTAGACAAATATTCATCATTCAAGCACTTAAAAATATTCACAAAATATTATCATTTCCCAATTAATGCTGTGTGGGTTAAGAACGACTTGGGTGGATTTGCACTGTGGAAATAATTAAAATTAATTTTTAGAATTCTACACAGTATATCCTCTTAAATTGCTATTGATAATAATATTATTACGTACTATTATTATTATTATTATTATTATTATTATTATATATGAGTACGTCTTGCGAACATTATACTCGCCGAGTATATCATATTAATTATTATTTAAACTTAATTAGACGTCGTCGTCGTCGTCGCATAATGTTTCGTTGCGGTGTGTCAAGCGTTATATTACGCGACCCGTTTCCGGATAATTAAAAAATGAGTTCTTGTCGTAATAGTATCTAATTTCTTAGATGAATGTTTTCAATAATATGCACTGAGGTCGCTGCGGGCTCGTATTATATTTTCCTCGTAGGTATAATTATTATTATGTTAGGCAGGGAAAATAATAATGATATGACATAAAAAAATAAACCATAAAATATATAACGGCGGCGTATGCGCAAATATCATTATAATACTATGTCACCGGAGTTAAAATATAAATAAATCTATACTCGTCTGGCGAACCCGTGAAACGCGAATTGGAGCGGAAACATTATAATATCATGTTTAATGTGTTGGAGGGCGAACAAAATTAATGCAATATACAGAATTCCGCGAAAACGTCTTACATCTCTCAAATCCTCTTGTTTCCGTTCTCGCTTCCATTATATTATACCAGACAACCCTCCTCTTGTAGAGAAACTGCAGGCCACGCGACCTCCTCGACGTGTATAGTTAAAATAACGTTAATAACACTATAGCCACCCCCATACCACCGTCGACGCCACCTGTTCGAATAATCTTTGAAGGAGTCACGATCCGAAACTCTTTTTCTCGCCCGCCTCAATTTCGTGTACGATACTATAAATTATAATATACTGAATAATATTTATTAACTATAGCCGTTCTATAATGTGATTTTAAGCACCGCTTTTGTGTTGTTTGAACTATGCGCGTGTATTCGAATTTTCGATTTTTTGTAATTGATTTACGTGTACCCAGTCAAATACGGTATTGTTTTTGATTACTTATATAGATAATTAGATGTACAGACAACCTATGTTAATGATCACCATATTATTGGTATAATTTTTCTGGACTTTTATGAACGTATATTGTAATCGAAATTCGAACGAAAAGTCGTTTGAGTTATACTATATTTCAAATATCGAGCATAGTGATATTGTCTATTAAAAATAGGATATTATGTTTAATGTAATTGTTAAAAAAAAAATATTGCCTACTTAATAATAATAACCGGCCTAGTGTCCATTTACAAAGTATTTAATAAACTATTGTCAATCCTTTTGTATCGTCAAAGTAGAACAATGCAGAACCTTTTCGCTCAAATGTCAATTGCAATACTATATCGACATTGAAATGTTGAGGAAAATAATCATCTGATTCACGACAATATGTTCGATAATATGTCAATTATTTTCATTTCAAACGTGTAGTTTCTCATTTTAAAAACCAAATGTTGATATACTCTTCAAATGTTGTGAAAAATCAGAGCATTTTAAAATTTCGGTTTTTAATAAAAAATTACACTTCAAAATTCCAAAAATCGAAATTCCAATACAATATGCGCGTAATATTATATACCTAAACATAAGAACGGGGTGAGCACGCAGGTGATCGGACTAGTTTTTTTTATTTTGAAAATAATATACTTTGTTTAACGACGTGCATTAATTGTAAAAAAAGAAAACAAAGAATTTATCGAAAACATTATTTTTTTTTTCATTTAAACTGTAATTGTATAAATAAATTTCGAATAATGTCGTTGGCAACGATATTATTCTATCATAATGCATTAGCAGGTAAGTACTATATAGATTGGAATTCATAATATATTCAATTGCTTAACCTAGTCCAATAAATTATGGTCAAAATAATTCGGTATATCTCGAGTTGTTATAGTATTAGGTAGGTATGTACCCATTAAGATATCATAAACCTGTATATTTCCGAATGACTTTAGGTCCAAATCATAAATTATTGAAATATCGAAATCACAAGGTCAACGTCGCGACTTTCGTTATTTTATCGTTTTGATTTGTAAAAATTAATTGAAAATTATTGTAATAACATATCGACATGACTCAATTATACAATAAATTATTATGCTCCACAAATGTATTTTTTGGCGCGTTTCTGCAGCTAACTATAATTATACTAAATCGTTATAATAATAATTATAACTATTCGTTACAATAAATATCGTTTATATTACTACTGCGGTCAGGTAGTAATTATTTACCATTAAATGTCGATCATTATATAATAGATCGTTAAAATTAAAACAAAGATTTACTATCATAATAATGTTGTTTGAAATGCACAAAAAAATTTCAATTTTCAATACACTTAAACGAAAACTAGTTTTATTGTTAGGGAACAGGACATTATAATAATTACTATCGTTAGGTATCAACGGTGCAACTAGGGACATTTTTCTGGTGGAGCTAAAATTGTATCAGCAGCACAAACCCTGATAGTAAGGATTCTGAAATTTCATGAAATACTTCTTACAGAGTACATTATACAAATTATATAATAATTATTTATATCTTATATATATATAATAACTTCTTTATATCATGATCCGGAATTAAATATTGATACTCACGAATCAGGTATGAAATCAGTAGGTATGGCTATGTTGATGAAATCATTGTAAAAAAACAGTTTTAAAAAAATCATATTTTTCAATATTTCAAGGTGGAAATTTCATTGAAATATTTCAAAGTGAAAATTTCATACTCGTAACCCAACTCATAATTAATACCTTAAACTAAAATATGATTAAAAAACTGGGAAGGGGGGCTCAGGAGGCTTTGCCCACCACCAAATCCTCCTTTAATTGCACCAATTTTGGGTATGTATTAATACAGAAATAGGTATAAAAAAAGATTGTTTAATTTAACCATCGTATTGAATCGTAGGAGGAACGCAGTTATATGAATATAATATATTATACCTATTACATTACCCAGTTAATTACCTGAAGCTGAATAATATAATAATAACTTATAATACGTATAAAAAATGTTAGTTATTCATCTCGAATGTTTGTTGTTCGAAACTGATAAAATATAATTATTTTATATAACACAGAATTCAGCATCATCCGTGATAACAATATATATATTATGATAATAACGTGACCTAATCAAAAACATAGGCGATGAAGAGAATTAAAGCGAGACGAGATCTTCACACCAAACACGTATCAGTAGGTACCTATAACGTCCTAGGTTTTCGCTCGTTTCCCAGTTGTATTTATTATTATAACGTACATTACCCAATGATTATTATCTACATCTGACTTATATAAGTTTTTAAATCAAGTATTTTCAGACGGTAAATTACACAAGACGCGCTGTTATGCATATTATATTATTATGACGTTGTGATCCTATTAAAAAAAAAAAAAAGGAGGTTGATGATCGGCTAGGCAGGTAATTAACTGTATAGACTCGATAGACACGACTGACAGTATAATAGGGAACTAATAATACAGTACCTAATGCCTATTGACATTATGCGTTGATCAGCGATCGATAATTAACGAGAGATTGACACTCAAGCGAGTGTAGTTAAAAATATAATTCCACTGACCAAAATATTATGCAGGCGATAATTTTCAGATATTCCTGAGTGCACTCTATCGTTTATTTATACTTTTTTAAATGTCGGTGGTCCTGATTTAAATTTAAATTTGTCTAATACCAAAGTAGGTAAGTAGTATTTTAATTTTTTTCTTAGTTAAATGAGTACACTTTTTTAATGAAGCGATTTTAGTCTATTTTTTCTAATGTAGATAATTAAACGAATAATACTGGAAAGACCCAGCCAATGTAAATATTTCTTGTATCGCACTAAACAATAAACTTTTAGTTTTTAAGTAATTATAACTAAATTATACAATAATATCGATACTTCTAATAATATTGTCGAACAACATATAATAAGTTCATCCAAGCTCCATGTCCCCAGCACCCCCATCTCCAAATTTCGATTCAAAACCTATACCAATCGTTTGTACCTCAACGGTTTTCCAACTATCCATACTTTGATTTTGGGGGTGCCAAGGAAACGCTGCAGCTGGCACCCCTACCTTTGAATTTCGAGTTTAAACACATTTTTATATTGAAAAATAATGTAAACTTTTTGTCTGGTGTCATTTGCATATTTTTATTGTATACTTTATGAGAGGTCGTGATTAATCACCTTAGCCTCCTAAAAATAAACAATTTCATTTCATGTAATTAGTATGAAAACAATTTAAATTAATTAAAAGGAATGTTGAAATGAAAGGATGGGTACACTTTGAGATTGATTATATTTTAGTATCGTATCTTATTGTTTGTATATAATATTGTGTTATATATTGTACTCTGGTAGTCGAATTATATTAATTTACATTTACTCGAAAAAAGGTAGTCCAATCAAAGAGTCGTCTTATATTTTTTTAATTCGTTCTATGGTGCAATAGCCGTGGCTAAAACAGTCCTGTGCAGTTCAATATTTATCCTTTAGTGATCTGAATCAAAACGTCAGCGACCCTATTATGGTACTTTTGAGGATGTATATAAAAAAATGTAAATTCATGTCAGTCCAGCACACTTTCAAGCACTAAACGATAAAATAAAAGTTTCGAGACGGGAAATCTACTGTGCATGTAACAGTATATTATTTATTTTTACTATACCTTTGTTATAATATATTATTATTCACTGCACAATAATAACGGTGAACGATCGTGTGCATCTATGGGCAATTGCTGAAAGTATTACATTTTTGTATTATTTTTTTTTTTTATATACTTTCTTGTATTGGTTTTATTGAAATTATGTAGCCACATATTGGCATATTATATATGATAACAATAATATGCAAAGAATATTCCGATGGTATCCTAATGGTATCTCACACATTGCGTTAATGGTAACGAGGATCAAACAAAAATTTCTAACAGACCGACTTTAAACTGACCGTTTGTTTGCACGGTACATAGTTAGACATGTAGGTAACCACATTTTTAATATTTATGTGCATAATATATAATAATAATTGAGAATACATGCAAAAGTCAACCATACACTACTATTATAGGTACTCATAGAGTTATAAAATAATTCATAATACTACGAATACCCAGCTACTATCAAGTAAATAACAAATTAAGCGATAGGAGTTCTGGGGGTGTGCCTATGACACAAATATCAATATTTACCAAATTTACAGAATTTATGGTAAAAAAAAAAAAAAAAGAACGTACATTTCATACCTCTATACAGAACGGTCAGTTTAATTATTAATCCTTTTATATATTCCTCTAAATCAAAACATCAGCAACCCTATTATGGTACTTTTGAAGGTATATAAAAAAAAATTGTCAATTCACGTCGGTCCAGCACTTTTGAGCACTAAACGATAAAATAAAAGTTTCGAGACGATAAAAATAATTGTGCATGGAACATTATAATAATATGTATTTATTATTAATACCTATACCTTTGTTATAATATATTATTATTAACTGCACAGTAATAATGGCGAACGATCGTGTGCATTTATGGGTAATTTCTTAAAGTATTACATATAATTGAAAATGTATTGTTTTTTATAGAATTTATGGTAAAATACAAAAGAAAATAATAATGTGCATTTTACATTTCTATACAGAACGGTGAGTTCAATATTAATCCTTTTGTTATGTGAATAAAAACATCAGCAACCTTTATCCTTATGATATTTTCGAGGATATCAAAAAAAAATTTCAATTCACGTCAGTTCAGCACACTTTTGAGCACTAAACGATAAAATAAAAGTTTCGAGACGACAAAACTACTGTGTATGGAATATTATATATATTTATTGCTATTAAACCTTTGTTATAACATATTATTATTAACTGAACAGTAATAATGGCGAACGATCGTGTGCATCTATGGGTAATTTCTTAAAGTATTACATATAGTTGAAAATGTATTGTTTTTTATAGAATTTATGGTAAAATACAAAAGAAAATAATAACGTGCATTTTACATTTCTATACAGAACAGTGAGTTCAATATTAATCCTTTTGTTATCTGAATAAAAACATCAGCAACCTTTATCCTTATGAAATTTTCGAGGATATCAAAAAAAAATTTCAATTCACGTCAGTTCAGCACACTTTTGAGCACTAAACGATAAAATAAAAGTTTCGAGACGACAAAACTACTGTGCATGGAATATTATATATATTTATTGCTATTATACCTTTGTTATAACATATTATTATTCACTGCACAATAATAATGAAAAACGACCGTGTGTATCTATGGGTAATTGCTTAACTTGGCAAGAAGAACTTGATGTAGTAATTTGTTATATCTACATACTGGTAATTTTAATTTTAATTTTTAAATATTCCTATGTTAGTATTAATTAAAAACTAATTCCTGTGATAATTAATACTGTTCTTAATAAGACAAGTCTGAATTGTTATATTAAAAGTTTAAGTTATAAGTTACTGAAATTTTACATAATAAAAGATACTTTTTTGTTAAAATTACATCATTTTATACTTGGTTTTTTGTACATGATTTCTGGCAATGTATCCTTTTAGATACATGAATATTAGTATTAGTTTATGGCTATGTATCTTTTAAGATACAATTCATAACTTTGAACTTTTAAGTCCAATATTTTTTTTGACAACATTTTTGAATTCAGCGACCTTAAATTAGTTTGAAAATATCTACTTAAAAATTTTCATTCTAATATTTTAATGCTTGCCAAGTTAAGGGTTAAAGTATTACATAAAGTCGAATATGTATTGTTTTTTTTTTTATTCTTTCTTGTATTGGTTTTAATGCGATTACGTACCTAGCCACATAGGTTATTGAAAACAATATTGTTTAAAGAATATCGTATATCGTAGAATCTCACGCATCGCATTGCGTTTAGTGTTTAAATATTTTAATATATTTATACGTAAGCCAAGTAGTATATTATTTAAATTGTAATCGTGTTCAAATATTATTATACATTAATTCAGGTTGTCTCGTTTATTTTTTAATTAACTATAGTTTAAATGAGGATCGAACAAAAATTTCTAATGCTCCGACTTTAAACTGACCGGTTTTTTGCACGGTACCGAGCTAGACATGTAAGTACATTTTAGATTCTGAGCGGAGCGAGGAAGCTAGTGGTTTTACAATGGCGTTCATTATTTAATTAATTTTTTTTACCCTGTATAGAAAATTTCTGTCAGAAAGAATGCTTCGATTTCAACATAATATAGTATCTTATCTTTTAGCGAATTGGATCAAGATAATATGGTATACTTTAGAGGGGTAATTTTTCGATTTTCTCAATAGTTATTTAACGTTACCAGAAAAACCACCGACAAATTACGGAAAACCGCTAAAAACATGATTTTAATTTCTAACGCTTTGTTTATCACCATAGAAACGAATAAAAAATAATAAAAATATAATATTAATTCAACTTCCAGGCTACAATAATAATAATAAAAATATAAATTATCCAGACTGACAAACCATCTCCGCTCGTTTTTATTATAAAATGACATTATATATCATTGAATTCAAGTTTAATACAATCTATTAGGTATACATTGACCAACTTGAAACCTATTGTACAGCAGAGCGACATCCACTTACCCGCTTTCTATTTTTTTTTTTTTTTAAATCAATCACAGTGACGAGGATTAATCCGAAATTTCTCACGCTCCGACTTTATTTTCCGGCATTAAACCGACCAGTTAGGTACCAGTATGGTGCAGAACGGTCAGTTCAATATCAATACTTTTATGATCTGAAACAAAGCATCGACATTCGAGGAGAAAAAAAAAATGTAAATTCGCGTCAGTCTTCGCAGCGGTCCGGCACATACTTTCGATCATTAAACGATGGAAATATAAAAGTTTCGAGACGACTATTTCGCGTGGGACATTATAACATTTATTATTACCATACCATCATTGTTATAATAATATATTATTATTCACCGCACAATAATAATTCTTCCGCAGTGTATGTGTGGAATGATGTCGAACGATCGTGTGCCTCTATAATTGCTCAAAAGTATTACATAGCAGACGTATTGTTTTTATTTCATTCTTCTTGTATTAATAGTTTTAATGCAATTACGTAGCCACACATAGGTTGTAGATATAATATTCATTTATAGCCTAAGGGAATTGCGATCGCCAAATCTCTCACACACGCAGACTCGAGTTAAGTGTTTAAGAATTTAAATATTATATAAATACTAAGTACAGTATACCATTATTATTATTATTATTATTTGACTTACGATCGTGTTCGAATGTTATACCGGGTGATTCTTCTATCATCGAACACTCGTTATTTCAAAAAAGTATAAATGTTTTTGGACGAATTAGATGTCAAAAATTAAACATTTTTTTTCTTACCTTATAATTAAACCGAGCCGATTGTCATATTTAGTGTTGGACGAGTGTTGTTTTTTAATTTCGACTCGAGTCGAGTTCGAAATTCGAGTACTCGACATAAATGACAAGTATTCGAAAAGAAGGGTCGAGTACTGGGAATCGTTCGAGTATTTTAAATTTTACTATAAATAGATTTTCCAAACATTTTAAATTTTCTTTCATACAAACCTTGCCCTGACAATAACGTGAAAAAAATTTAAACTATCGAATATCGCCTTCCTGGTATTCTTATCGGAAATATTAATTGTGTTCTTTCAGTTATTTATAGTTTTGACATTTATAATACTATACATTGTCTTGAATCGAGATCTCGATTCGAGGCGAGTACTTGATTCAAGTCGAGTAGGTACTCGTAATAACAAGTATAAAAAAATTTTTGTCGAGTAGAATCAAGTACTAAAATATTTTCAAAGTCAAGTACTCGACCAAATCACTATATTATACCTTTTATGATATATACTAAAAATGATAATTAATTGATAATTAGTATTTTATTTTTAATACAAATCGAAAACGCATGTAAAAGACTCCGTTCAAGTACTTTTATTCTAGTGGTCGAAAAGTATATTTGAATACTTTTACTTGAAAAATTCAGAAGTTGACTGAAAATGTGCTTGCTTCGATCTGGACACGATAGTATCGACTCAGAAGTGCTGTCTCGCGGTGCTCTGCAAAGTATAACAAATATATAATATTATTATTATTTATCGTTACGTTGTTATTGCGTTCAACATACGCGATTATCGTATGCGGCATAGTATTATTATAATATGATAATTCGCCATCAACTATCGAACATACCTATTATACGGACGCGTTAAATTAATATTACATATTTTCTCGCCGGTCTTTTTATGGTCATGAATCACGACGAATAATTAAAATTTCACGCAGAACCCGACGCAACAATTTATACGACGAGAAAATAATAATAATTGCGATATTGCTATTCATTTTTCCTCGTCCGATTGGCACGCACACGCATTCTGCGGCACTCGACACCCGCATGGTTTCAAAACGGCTGTTGTGGTACACGTAGGTTAGGTAGGTATAAGTGTTCGAGCAAAGCTTCAGAAACGAGACAGTGCCTAATAATGTGCGCGTGTCTCCAGCAGCTGTGCGTCTCGACCTGTACCTAGGTCTAGGTATAGTGCGAAAGCGTGGTTTCCGAAGGACATATTATTATCGTATCGTATACAGACGATTTTTTTCCATTTCTGCAGACCGCCGCCGCAGATACCGATCTGTGAATACATAACGCCTTATAATAATATAATTTATTATTCGGCGTATAAACGCTTTACTTGGACAGTGACCAGACGAACGGTTTATGTATAGGTATAATTAGGGTGGTTCACATTTATATACATATATGTATGCTAAACGTTTTTTTTTTCGAGAAATTTAAAATGAGTACATTTCCATTTTTTCAAGCGATGAGAAAAATTAATTTCTGTGAAAATTTTGTTTTGACATATAAGACTCATTTTACAGTTTGTCCAAAACTACAGAAAAATATGCCCTTCATTTAGCCGACTATGTCTATCAAATGTAGATTAAAAATGTATTTAGTATTTTAATAAATTATAAATATTTTAGAATGGAAGTAAATTAAACGTTTTCGTTACCTTTAAATAGATTATTTATTAATTTAAAAAAAAACAACTCCTTTGAGCCATAATGCAATCCTTTTTAGCACGTGAAGAGGTTGAGTTATCGAGACTAAATTTTTGCATTACTTTATCTTATCATTCAAAAAAATTGGAAAGGTACCCATTTTGAATTTTATATAATAATAGGTAACTTTCGTGGCGTGAGCTAAAAACAGGGGCGCCATTTCAGTTTCAAAATAGGGCTGCCAAATTTTTTACCAGGCCACAGTTATAACAATAAAAATTGAAATGTAGCCATATTGGAGGTATTTCTAACCTTAATAATAGGGATGAAAAATAATTAATATTTTAAGACGTGATAACACTGATAAATGTCAAATAACATTATTCATTTATATACATTTTCTTTTTATATATTTAATATCTAAGTTTATCCCTTTTATATTTTTATCTTATATTAATAATTATTATTTCAATTAATTCAATTTAACTGATACATCGGGCATCGGCGCCAGCATGAAATTAAGGCAGACCAATATGATACGGTGAAAAATAGGGCCGCCAATGTATACCCTCCGATACCCCTAAATGGCGCCCCTGGCTAAAAACGAAAAAGCCGAATCCGAGCGTTTAACCTATGGTTTGGACCATAGCCATGGTAGTACGCAGGTTTAATGGTCATTTTCAGGTCATATAAGCCGATCATAGTTGGTCCCCCTCAAATTCTCCATCCTCTCGATCAAAATTTAAAATAATGCGATAAGTATTGTTTTGACCTGTGTCTAGGCGAATATTGTGAATGCGGCAAGGCTGGGCATTAACGATTTAAAAGTTAAAATTTAATTAAAACGTTAAGTTAATTTTAATTAAGTTAATTAACTCGTTACTTTTTTTTTTCAAATTAACTTTTGACTTAATAAGTTACTTTTTTACAATAACATTTTTGTTAACTTCAAGTTAATTTTATTTCAAAAGTATCTAAATTTAGTTAATTTTCACCCGAAGAATAATGCAAATTTTTGAAAGGGTTTTTGCTTTGATGTATCATTTTAAATTTCCCCAGTATATTTCTTGAGCGTAAAAAAAACTATCTAATAAACTATATTATATGTGTCTGGAATTTTTTATTTTTGCAAATTAGCAAATTTTAACTTTACACTAAGTTAAGTTACTTTTTCTTACAAAGTAAACTCTTAACTTAACGAGTTAACAAAAAAAAATACGAGTAACTTTTAATTTAACTTAACTTTATTATTTTAAAATAACTTAACTTAACGAGTTAAAAAAATCGTTAACTTGCCCAGCCTTGGAATGCGGTAGATATAGACGTTTTCACGGGGGGAGGGGTGGTACGGGAGGGATGGATCCCCGTGACCTTTTTTGTAAATATTATATTATATATCCCCCACCCATCCTCCCACAATAAAAATACACCACTGTAAATACCTAACCACATAGGCCCTGCAACTGATTTGGGGGGCTAAATTTATAAAATCAATAAAGACCCGCATAATTTTTTTAATAGGTGGATTTAAGTATGAATATATTTAAATACTTAGCGGGGCTTAAATAAAACTAGGGGGCTAAGCCCCCCCCCTCAAATGGCGCCTATGCCTAACCACCTGGCGTCTGCACCGGCCAAGGTACCATACATTTTCAACACGTTCAACGTCCATGGCGTGAGTGAAAAACGAAAAGGCCAAATCCGAGGGTCCCCGGGTGGACCACGACCACGGTAATATACACCGGTGTAAGGGTCATTTGCAGGTCACACAAGTCACCCCGAGTTGGTCCCCCTCAAATTGGTCATATTTTCCTCTACTCAGTTTCTGTGATAAGTATTGTTTCGATCCGTACCCAGGCGAATGGTGTGGATTCGTGGTTGTTCTGAAGGACGTGTACGATCAATTTTTTTTCAGATACTGATCTGCGAATTTAACGCATTATATAATAACATATTGTTCATAATTTATTAGTAAATAAAAATTATATTTGCACAGGGTATATGTATGTATGTATAATGTATGTATCTATGGGCATAATATTCATGGAAGGGGTGGGGGGGATGTGTTGTCTCCGTCTTACAAACGCGTAACATACCAAATTTATACTCAGAAATTCAAGTTTTATGCCGTTAGCTTCAAAATTAGAGTGAATCGATGGTAACTTGATGAAACTTGATTGTAAGAACATAAGCTGTGTTTTGTTGGAAGTTTTTTTACGATAATTCAGTTTTAAAATGAGTTATGCGTGTATAATAAATGTAAATTAAAAATGCTCATAACTCACTTAAAAACAAAATTATCGTATAAAAACTTCCAACAAAACACAGATAATGTTCTTACCATCAAGTTTCATCAAGGTCGATTCACTTTAATTTTTAAACTTCGGCATAAGACTTGAATTTCTGATCGTAAATTTGGTACGTTACACGTTTGTAAGACGGAAACAACACGTCATGCGCGTGTGGCGTCCTCTTATTATTTTAATTCCAAAAATGTTCGTTCAACGTCATCGTTTTTATGGATAATATTAATTTACTTGTTCAGCGCTCTGTAAACTTTATATCATTTTACTCGTTAAGAGTTGTATGTAGGTTAGGTTAGTTGAAGTTTTCAGAACAAAACGAAATAACATTAACTCATACTAAACAAAAACGCTTGATGAAAAACGATCAGAAAAATATAATATAAATCAATAATCAGCTCTATCGTCGTGGTATATTATTATTTACGGAGAACATAAATTATGAATAGTACTCCTTTTTTTATTTGAATTTATATTACTGTGTAGGAGCCGGGCGGGAAGTACACATATATAATATGCAAATGTACAGTGTTACTTACTTCTGTAATATTTTTTCGGTAGCCGAACTAGTTTTTTTTCACAATATTTCTACCCGAATCTCTGGTCAGATGTGAGTATATTATACATATATGTATTTGATGGCAGTAAGAAACGCTAAAATATCCATTTCGAAAAACATCGACGTGGAAAAAGCGGTAAATCAAATTCGGGTTGATTTCCAAGCCTATATTATAAGACGCTCGTAAATTTTATCATAATACTTTTCAATCCTCTTACCGACAAAACTTCGCAATAAATTGTACGCTCCAGTAAATACTGATGACAATCCGTATCAATTTATAGTGCATTCTCTATTTAAATAAAACTTTCGTCCAATCAAAATAATTTCTAAAGGAACAACCGCGAGTTGGGCCCTTACCGATCCTTATAAGTTATAATATAATATTTTAGTTTTCTTGACATGGTTATTCCGAAACTGCCATTCCGGAGTCGTTGACGCTTTGTTTTCAATTTTAAGTAAAATATTATAACTGCCCAACTAAATTATTACGCACATTATTATTATGGGTCGCTGTAAGTTGCGTCCTATTTTTAATTTTTTACGTCGATTGATGCCCGAGTAAAATTTTGTATGTATGCCTACCTAGTATTTTTATTCATACGTAAATTACGTCTAAAGCTTTTTTTGCAAAATAAATATCTTCCTTCCCATTTTTCAGATTTAAAACTGGTAATGTGTTTGTATAAAATGTGCATGGTTAAAAAATGTTTTATTAAAAATTTGGAATTAGGAAACTTGCTTTTTTCCGCCGACTTCTCAACGCAATATACGTATCACAATGCAAGTTTTTTTAAAATGTCAATGGAATTAAATACGTTCGGGTGTGATGAATCGAATGAGCCAATCTACTTGTTAGTTATTATTGGCAGTGTTACAATATTTTTTGTTAATTTCACTTGATTTAAAACAAATAATAATAATATGCCACAATTAGTTCACAAGGTATCATCCGAACTGCTTGATGATTTTGAATGTTTGTTAATTTTTATGTTTATATCCGCACTGCTATGTCTGTTTATGTCGTGTTCTGCAGCAGCCTTTTATAACAATATTATAAATACCGTCCTATGCAATATCGGCGGCGCGCAATTTTAGTCTCAACAATTTCACCCGTCGCGGCATTTACATATATCATAATATAGTACGATCAACCTACGATGTCCAGACATAGGATTTTTTTTTTTTTTTTTTATCACGTCGAACAATGAATTCGCGTATTATTTATTATTGACAGACGGTTTTTCGCTCGGCGAAATTTCAATAAAAATATTGATAATTCTCTGGGAATGAAAACCGGGCGAACAAAAATAAACGTCGACGTTATGCCGTTATAATATATATATCATATACATGTCAAATTGAAAACATTTTAAAAACGAAGTTCACGTATTTCCATCTTTTTTTTTTTAATTAAACAATGATTTCCTGTATGCTATTCATATGCGATACGGTCTACAGAATGATTTTTTTTTTGCGAATTTTGCACATAAAAAAACATCAGATAAAAATAACACAAAGTCCTGTCCACCTACGATATGTAATTTAATAATGTTATGAAATGGTACAAACTAAAATATTAATTATTTCTGTTTTAACCGATATGCATGTATTTCAAATGTAAAAAATTATATAATAAGAATTGCTGACGGTAAAATATTTTAAATTTTTACAACTTATTTATATTATACTTACCTCTGATAAATATCTAAGCGAATTATAATTTGACCGCACTAGGTAGGTACCAAATATTTCCGGTCCCTAAAAATATGTTTTTTATTTTAAAAAAATAAAGTTTTAAACGTATAAGATTTATGACTGTTCATAAAGATAATAATATATAAAGTAAAATAATTTCAGATAAAAACAAAAACCAATATCCAAACCGCGCGTTGTTCTACAGCTGAGAAATAAGTAAAAAAAAACTCGGTACTTTTGTTTAAAAATCAAAATATTTTCGGGGCAACAAAAGTTATCTTTTAGATAGGTTTATTCGCATCGGTATAATATACTGATTTGGAAAACTTTTATTTTTTGCTGTAAAATATATCACTGCTGTTGTTCTGCAACGGCGTATAATAATGAACAAAACAATACACGAGAAAATAAACGAAAATAATATTATGGTATTTTTAAACATTTAAACAAAAAAAAAATAATCTCCAATATTAATCATTATTGCTATCTCGTCTTCTTCTCCTCAGGTTTTTTTATATTAAAATTACATTTTATCGGCAATGTATATGAATTTTAGACGGGGCATGGGAATAGTTCCAGCGGGCCGACGTGAGTGCGCCGTTCGACTATTACTCAATTACTGCGCACATGCGCAGTAGAATTCCAGGTTGGACAATAGGTCATCGCGTTTCAACAATATTATTGTATGATAATGGATTTATGAATAATACACAAAAATTATATTGTTTCCGAATGAATAATATATGCATCTATTGAATATATTATGATTTGTAATTTATCAATTATCATGGTAATTGTGCTTTTTTTAAAAGATTTGCATATTTAGTTTTGTGTTTTAATATTAGTATATTGTACAAATATGCGAATAAACATATTTTATGTTGTCAGAAATGACAACACTGCTATGATGATAGCTGTGACCGCTCCATACAACTCCGCCAACCTGCAATGCTCCGTCTATGAGTATAATATCACAGATTAAATAAAACCAGATAGAGTGCACTTCTGAAATGACTTATAACTAAAACCTACTTCAATGAAGTAGGATCACAAATGAAAAAATAATTTGTGTACAACACCTTGACGATAGTAATTATTGTATCAAATAATATGACAATGGTTAAGAATTTGGCGTGAGTGCTATAAATATCAGTGATGCGTAGTTAAAAATCAATAATTTCTCATAAAAGCTATTTTCTCTATTAGTGGTGGTACTGATTTGAGGTAGGTTTTGATTTGCTTACATTTTTTAGAACTACGTGGGCCTAATAGGGAGTGCACCATCTGGTTAAATATAATCTGTGATAATATGGTCTATGCTTCCACCTGTCTCTATCCTATGATATTGGTCCTCCGTTTCGTGTATTCCAATTTCTGCTAAAATCTTTTTCTCTTTGTCCTTCCGTCTTTGTTTTGGCCTGTCTAGTGGTCTTTTCCTAAGGGATTTAACTGGACCGTTTGACCTCCATACATTGCCAGCCCATGCGATTCTTCCACATTGTAATACTTCTACTGTCTGGTTCTTTATTATACGACTGTTGTGGCTCTACATAGCTTCTAATTTCATATTAAACTTTTGTGTGATATTAATTATTTTCGGCCCATATAATTCTTCTTTCAAAGGTTTCTATTTCATTTCATCTCCTTTGGTCGCTGGCCGTGTTTCACACGCATACAAAATAATTGGTTCTTTTCGATTTAATCGATTCCTGTTTCGATTTAAGGGTGCTCGTTAATTCGTAATAGCATTGGTTCGCTGCTACAGTTATTATTTTAATTTCTCCACGACTATTATTTTTGCTATTTATTGTTATCACGTCTTATTATCAATCGCATCGAACGGTATAATGTTATTTTCGTTTAAAAATAGCGATGCCAAAACATGTTTTCACAATATTTTGTAATAAATGTCGGTGCTGCACCAAAGTCCAATTTTTAGCTCGATTCTCTTTGAAAATGTTGCGTTTTCGGAGAATTTACTACCTACCTACCTACCTATATACATTACACACGAATTGTGTGATCTTTGATGTTTTACTCGTTATGATTGAAAAATACGACTGGTTTTTTTTTAATACCGGTTGAAATTTAATATCCAATATAATTAATATCATTCCGTGCACATGCACACAGTGAAATTTAATAAATCCATTAACATTTGTGGTTACAGGTGCTTACCGTTGAATTAATATTCTTAAATATTTTTTATGGCGTTCGAGTAGCTCGCCACCCACACGTAGCTTGCTTTCAGAGGTAAACGGAAATTCTGAGTGCAATGAGATGCTTATAATACCGTTGACGGATTCATCATAATATTATTATTATGTTCGGCCGAAACGCACCAAAGTCAATGCCATAAAACGTTGTTGCATAGATAGCTGTAGTAGGCGTCTCAATGACATTACGAGTGACTGTACATGGACCATATCACAGAAATATGTGTGAGATCACTCACCGGACGTCGCATCGTCTCAACCCAACCCGATATCATGTGTAAATTAAAAAAAAATTTACATAAATTGTTATTTTCTCAATACAATACATATTATTAGGATTAACAATGAATAAAATAATAAGTTTCGGATTAAGACCGTAAAATAAATTTCAATTTTAAATAAACATCATCAAATAATTAGTCTTCTCAATATGAGTGACACAGAATACATCACAGAAATATCTATGCAATCACTCATTGGACATCGCTGCATCACGTCTCAACCCAACCCAATATTATGTGCAAATTAAAAAAAAAATTACATGAATTATTGATTTCTAAGTACAGTCTGATTATTGTTTTATAATACGTATTTTTACTGGTTTCTAGTTAGAAATAAAATAATACGTTTCGGATTAAGACTACCTATATCTGCCCATATTTAAATTCAATTTTAAAATCATTAATATTATTAAATATTAATTCTATTGCACTTTTACATACAATATACAGGGTGATTAGCCAAACATGCTCACCGCCATTTCTTCATTTAATAATAAATTTATTCAAACTCTGACTTTTGAAATATTTAAATATACTCATAAGTCATATACTATATTTTCAAGTTCTTGAATTTTTTTGTATTATTTAATGAATGCCCTGTACTCCTGTGGTGATACAAACTGTTCAAAAAAATGACACGTCATATACTAAGATCGTTTTTATATTTAATTTAACAACAATTTGGCCATTATATTATATTTGTATCGACTACAAACTATACAATCACCAGGTATTTTATAAGGTTTTTAAAAATCATGTCACAATTTTGTTTTTGTTTTAGGATTTCTGTTTTACGGTTTATTAAATTAAATCAAAGTAATTTGGTATTTGCGTCCCTCTCGACTTCAATACTGTTATCGTAAAAATGTTAATAACATTTCGGTACAATATACTTTACTGTTATCGAGTGAATGAAAAACCGTATCATCGACCAACATAAAGTCCATAACGTTATTACACATTGCCTAAATAAATGTAAACGATATATTTTTGAAATAACTCCTTAATATGATTTACCAACTTTGAAATTATTATTATCGCATCTTTTTGTTAATTTCGGTATTCTCATTAATACAAAAACTTTTTAATGAGTAGGTTTCCCGTGCACAAAGTTTATCGAAAGTTTCAAAATGTATGGAACCCAAATCCGCATATTTTTCTTATGCAAGCCTTGAGGTCAGCTATAAACTATTCACTAAATAATATACTTTTTACCCTCGAATTATGGTCTGATAATATAATAATATAATATTAATATTTCGTGCGGGCTATAATACTCGTAGACAAAGTATATTATTACCGTTTTGGAACGGTCAGAAATTATTTATAACCCAAAGTGGGTATAAAATATGTATTGTATACTATAGTGAATAAAATATCGACAAATATATTATTTAAAAAATAATTATATGATTTCGCATAAAACGATCACTATTATTTATAATTGTATCTAAATGATAATATAATAATTACTACCATTGAAGGGCTCGCCGCAAAAACCTGACTAGTCCACTTTTTAAAACTTTCATAGTTATCAAAAACACTTTTAGGGTTTATTTTGTTTTATTTAATTATTATAATAGTGCTTATTTACAATTTTAAAAAATGACTTTTGAGGTTCGAAATTTTTTTTATAGACATAATATGTTTTCGGGTTGGGTACGACTTTTTTTTCTATCTGAATTTCTTAACGCTTTGTTTATTGTCATAGAAAGGGAAACTTTAAATAGGCAATGTAAAAAAAATTTATTTATTTAATTCCTAACAAAATTTAGCATGCTACTATGGATATTTTTCCACTGCTCTACACACAAAAACCTAATTATCTATGACTTCTCGATTTTCCTTGCAAAGGAAAAATATCTAGTAGGACGATATATTTTTAAAATTATATGACGTACCTAGGAACGCACTTACAATTTTAAATTTTATTTAAATATATTATACTACTGGGCATGTATCTCTACTGTCGGTTCACCAACATTCTATATTATTGGCATTTTGGAACGGTTAGAAATTATGTATAATCTAAAGTGAGTATAAATATAACACACCTGGGGCAGGGGCTGGAAATTAAATTCTATGGCGATCAAGACGATTTGAAAAAAAATGTTCGAGGGCCAGAAAAAACTTAAATATTAAATAATGTAATGTGTTCATTTTTGTGTTAAAAATATAGTTTAAGCTATTTAAAGCAAGTTATTTAGTAAAATATAACATTAGCCAGTTTTTAAAATGTTGTGCCTACTCTTGGAGTACAACTAAATGTGCAGAGTGTTTTGAAGGTGGTGTTGAACGATATTCATTTTTTAAAAACGTCGTTTTGGATAACGAAGTTTCACATTTGTGTTTGCAGCCAAAATACATCCAAAAACAACATAAAAATAGATCAAAATATATCTATTACGTGCAAAAAATTTTTGGTTGTTCAGTTATGTCCCCTCCATGGGCTGCCTATTGCCGACCCCTGACTGGGGTTATAAAATATCGACCCGTAGGTATATAAATAATAACCATAATTTTGTCTAAAACCATCACTATAATTGTGTCTAAATTATATTATAATTAGATACTAATTGAAGGGCTCACAGTGAAAACCCAACAAGTCGAGTTTTTAAAACTTTTCGCTGTTATAAAAATAAAACCCCTTTTACGGTTTGATTTAATTATTTATTTATTTTTAATTATATATGATATTCACTCACGATTTTGAATTTTACTAATGATACTTGGCATGTAGGTGTGTACATTTTTTTTGGTTGGTCAGTGTTCTATATTAGAATGTGATATATTATTAGCACTTTGGAATGGTTAGAAATTATTTTATAATTTAAAGTGATGGGTATAAATATAAATGGAATAAGACAACATTATTTCGCTTAAAATTATGACTATATTGTATCCAAATTATATATATTTTAGTAATATGTTTACCTAATTTAAGGGTTTGCGAAAAAATCCCTTCTATTCCAAATTTTGAAACTTTTTAGCGTTATCAAAAACACTTTACAGGTTTGATTTTCTATACAATATACGTATAGATTATAGATATATGTAAATTTTGTACTTAATTACAATTTTTAATTCTATTAAAAATACTGGAAATGTCGTGAGGACATATTTTTGGTTCATAAATGTTCTATATTCTTATAAATTTTATAAAAATTTAATACATTTTACCCGGAGTGGACTTATCTGGTTTTTATTCCGTGGGAAATTACATTTCGAAAACAAATTTTTAGAATCGTCTGACTTTACAGACACATTTTAGTAATTACAATCATTATATTTTACTATGGTATATATATTGTCAGTTGAAGTAGTAAAGTACTAAAAAATACAAATTTGATTATTTCTATCATCGGTTGTGGATAATTAATTAGTTTATTTCGATCCTTTACCTAAACCTAAGTCCACATTACGCAATTTAATTTTTTTTCTTGTATATTTGTCGCATATTTTCACGATTTTGACTGCATACTATTTGGCATATTTTGACACTTTTTAGTGCATACAAATCCGCACTCTACTATTGTGACGATTAATGGACTAATCTGGTTGCTGCCAGCACCGACTTGTAGGGAATTTTTTTTCAATATTCGGTGAACAATTTCATCGTGAAAACAAATTGTACTCGTAGTCTGATTTTCCAGACACATTTTAGTAGTAAGAATCATTATATTTTAGTGTGGTATATATTTTGTCGACTACGATTTTGTAGTAGTGTAGCACTAAGAAATACAAATTTGAATTAATTTTCGGTTGTGGATAATTAATTAGTTTATTTCGATCCTTTACCTAAACCTAAGTCCACATTACGCAATTTAATTTTTTTTTCTTGTATATTTGTCGCATATTTTTACGATTTTGATTGCATATTATATGGCATATTTTGGCACTTTTTAGTACATACAAATCCGCACTCTACTATTGTGACGAATAAAATGGACTAATCTGGTTGTTGCAAGCACCGACTTGTAGGGAATTTTTTTTCAATATTCGGTGAACAATTTCATCGTGAAAACAAATTGTACTCGAAGTCTGATTTTCCAGACACATTTTAGTAGTAAGAATCATTATACTTTAGTGTGGTATATATTTTGTCGACTACGATTTTGTAGTAGTGTAGCACTAAGAAACACAAATTTGAATTAATTTTCGGTTGTGGATTATTAATTAGTTTTTTTTCGATCTATTATGTTTTATAAGTAAGTAACTACTTTTTATTCGCACGTGTCGTACAATAATTATTAATGATGTAACGGTCATCGTGTTTAATTTCGTTTCAGCGCCTCAATCAATAACTGCAAAATATAATGCTACGACCTTCGTCGTCATCGTCTGTGGAAACGAAAAGTCTTCTGTGGCGAGAAAAATCACTTAAAATATCACATGCGTTACTCTACGTCACAGGTTTCGAATTTCTTTAATCCACCACCCACATTCAGAATCAATAGTTTTCTTTAACCCCCCCCCCCCCCCCCCCCAAAAAAAAAATTGTTTTAAGCTTACCATCTGTAGTGCATTTAAAAAAAAACAGTATCTACTTATTGTAATATTATTATATTAAAAAGGCCATATCTGAGATCAAACTTACACGTCTAATGAGAACAATACAAATATAATTAAAACACACACTTTGTCATATTATTTAAAATTATATTTACCAAAGTTCAAACAGTCACCACTGAATTGAATCGTATTTAAAAGTATTTTTATTAAAATTAAATTATAACCTAAATCTAATGTGAAGCATGATCCTGATGCTCTTCATCAAGTTTTTCAATGTAAGGCTTGAATTTACTTGAAAACAGCTTTAAGTGGAATTATGTGGACATGTAATAGGCATTTAATTTTAATTTGAAGTACAAGAAGGACATAATTTTTCGATTTTTTTTAATCACCTATCACCCATTTAGTCCTCTCAAACTCCGCTAAAATTTCTTCTAGTCTTATACCGCCCCCCTGGAGGCTACCAACCCCCACAAGGGGGCACTATCAACCGCTTAGAGAGAGACTGCTCTACGTGATAAATCGTGTGGGTAAACGGTTGAATTAATTTAAATGATGAGTTTCATTTTTTTTTTTTTTTTTACTGAACGATTGCCAATTTCCGTGTAAACAGTGCACTTACATAATATTGTATAAAAATGGTGATAAAAAAATAAATACGTTTACCGAACCATTGCACCGATGATTCACGACCTTACAATTTGCCAAACAACAATATAGGTACCTACCAGCTAAAGCGTATTGCCGTATAACACAATATTTTTCGAAAAACAACTATTATGTAACTCACGCCGTTTTAATATCCTGTTTGAAACATATTTTATTCAAGTAATCATTTGTCAAAACTCGATACAACTTAATTCATAAATACAATTATTCGTATACTATAATGACATCGCGGTGGGTACCTGCGTATATGACATTTAATAATATATTACCTAAATAATAAATCGCAATATTATGCGTACCCACTTGGCTACTATTTATTTTTTTTATTTATTGATTTTTACAAAATAATACAAAACGGATAGGAAGTTTAACGATGATATTTTTTTTCTCATATAAATGATTAGACAATTTAATTGATCGTCCCGAGCTCTTAGCAAAAATCCCTTTCAATCCACACTCTCAAATTTACCTTTTGTGTACAACCTCAACAATTATATAGGTAGTCATTATATTCTAAATTTTAGAATTTTATCAAATGGCGATTCCATAATGGCTTTGACAATTTTTTCGATTCACCAAGCTAGTTGAAAAAAGTTCTAAGTAATAACTCATAATTTTATATTTTGTTCTAATATTAAACACTTATGTATAAATGTAATCAATTTAATATGTATTTAATTTTAAGATTAATTTTTACATTCCTACTTTATACATTTTATTATCATTCTCATGTTTTCGAACTATTTGCTAGGCATTTATTTATTATTGCCTACAATTGTACTTTTTGCCCATAAAGGGCGTTATCATTTATTGTAAATTCTATCATTATTATTGTATCATCAAAATCAATTGTTGACTATAAATTATGTAGTAAACATATTTGTCCGGATTTTTATTTGAGTATTTCGATGTCTCTTGAAATATAATTGCTTAGCATCATGAAATCTTTAAAATATAATAAATTATTATTTATTCTATTCATCACACGCGATTCAAACTCATTACAAGAAACTCTATTACGTGTAATACTTTGAGTGCTATTGACTAAAAATCAAATCAAATTACTCTTTCAAGTAGGTAATGAATATTACTCATGTTTGGTTTTTGAAGTTAACTTTTTACTGTGGTCAATGGGAAAAATATGACGCGAAACCTCAAACCTATTTTTATTATTCCAATTATTATACTTACCTATAACTCTCAACAATACATAAGAAAAAAAAATTGATAAAAATATCGATTTACAAAAAAAAACATGCACTGTAGAGTTTTAAAATTACTCTGTAACCACAAGGTGAAACGCATTATCCAACACGGAACACAGTCATTTGAAAAATTATCTATTGATTTTTTTTTTAAGACTTTACGCATACAACATTTTCCTTAAACTCATATAATCACTTTAAGTCTTGAATTGTATCGAATCGTTTTTTTCCCAAGAAATATTAAAAATGTTGTCCAAAAAAATAAAAATGAATAATATCACATGAAATCGTACGATACTCGGTAAAATATGTCTTTACGCGATGACAATTATTATAGTTGACAAGTAGATATTTTAGACATTATAAGACAACGTTATCAATTATTTGGTAAAATATTAAAAATAAGTTCATTTTTTGTATCAAATAAAAAATTATTGTTTTTGATTAAAAAATATATAGATTTCCTATGAACAAAATCCTAAAGTTTTATATATTGCAAATTTTTTTTTGTCTTTATGAGCGTCGGTGAATTATGATCAACATTAATAGTTTCTATTAAGTTCCAACTTCCAACCCATATAGATTTTATGTCAAAATCTTGGCAGACTGTTTTTTTAAAAATATTGTTCAAGTTGTCGCAGAACATCGAAAGAATAATTTTTTTTTTTTGCTAACAATTATTATTTAAATTTCGGGTGCATAAAAAAAAACAGTCTGCTTCAGATTATGCAATCGAGGTCAATACAAATCGTTTTTTATTAATAAAAAAATTTGCACCAACGATCGTAATAATGTGACAAGAAATCACGTGTACCAATCTCAAATTTTTCAAAAATAAAGTTCAGAAAAAGTACATAGTTTTAGAATATAAAACCTAATTGTTAAAATAATCACTCAGCGATGGCCGGACTTGAGTCGGAATGAAGAATCAAACCAGTCGGTCGTAGATTACAGCTCACTCGGTTAGGTAAGGCTAGCTCATATGAGACAAAACAACCAAGTCTTTGTAGTTAGTGTTTAATATACAAGATGATTCTTTTATCATGAAACACTCAATATTTCAAAAAATATTAATGTTTTTTAAAATATTTTTTTACATATTTTCAAGTTGTTAAAAAAACAACGTTTTTATTAAAAAATTATTTTTTTAAATATTTCTTATCTTTATATTATTTTTTTAAGGTTTCAATTTGTTTGAATGACGACATAGTTTTAATTTCATATTCAAAAGCTGAATATTTTCCTAGGTATTTTTATACATACAAATTTAATTTGGGAGAGTAGTTTATGAGTTATAAGTATTGAAAGTATAGACGAGCGGAGTAGTGGACAAACATTTTGCGGGGTAACCCTGTACCACTCCACTTCACCCATCTAAACTTTAAATAATTATAACTCATAAACTACTCATCCTAAATTTGATTTTAATGAATCAAAATACTTAGAAAAATATTCTTCTTTAAAATATGAAATTGAAACTCCATGTTGTCATTCAAAAAAGTGAAAAACTTAAAAAATTGTAAGGATAAAAAATATTTAAAAATCTAATTTTTAAAACTAGTTTTGTAAAACGCTATTTCTTAACAACATAAAACTATGTAAAAAAATATTTTAAAAAATATTTATACTTTTTGAAATAATGAGTGTTTCATAATAAAAAAATCCCTTTGTATAGGGCCAGTGGTATTTTAAATTTTGATACCAGTATCCGGTATTTGGATATTACCGTCATCTACGGTACCTATTACTGATTTGAGGTAACAACGGTAATTATTATAAAGGAATCACGGTATAATAATGGTATATACCAAAAATAATATCACCAGATGTATACATTGTATATTAGTATGATATGTGAAATTCTAACATTCAGTGAACTTATGTTTGGCCTGAAATGTTAACGGCCTCATCTACCTCTGTTCCGTGTTATTTGTACATCATTTATTATATGTATTTATTTATTTCGTAAGACAAACACGATTGAGCACTACACATTGTACTCGTGAATTACGTCAACAATTAATAACATTTGGTGTAAGATTGTGCATATCTACATAATATATCTTTATGTGTCGTAAGTCTAGGGCCCGGTTTTTTGTGCAACAAACATTGTTAAATATGCACGTAAAAGTTCAAAATTATGCGAAATAAAACTCTTTATTGCTCATTAAAAACGATTATACCAACAAAACGTATGATTATAAAAGAAATAATAAAATTAAGGAAATAAAAAATACGATTAAAATAATTATCAACAAACTATTACCTACCTTGAATTATTGTATTACATTGTTATAAATTGTTAGCGACATTTTGGAACGAACAGGTGCCCACACGAAATTACAAAATGTGATTTATGATTTTGAAAACTTCCGGAAAATATTGCTCAGAAAAGCTTTTAAATAGAAATCGTCGACTTACTTTTTTATAAAATATGCAAACGTAAAGAAATACGTATGCAATTTAAAAAATTTACTATTATAGAATCTACACATTACGAAACGTCGACATTTTTAATGAAAATTGTTCTAACTGAATTGTGAAAGAATAATTTGCATAAAGATCTGGGCCCTATAGTCAGAAATAAAAATAGTTATCATGGCGCATGCGTCTTGTAAGTACCTATCTCAACATAAGAGGACGTAACACTCGCGTATCTGTTGCCTCTGTCTTAACTGTGTAACATAGGAAATTTACGCTCAGCAGATCACGTTTAGCTTCGTTAGTTTAAAAATTAGAGTGAATCCATTTATTATGAGTATTATTACATTATCAGTGTTCGTATGAGAGTTTTGTACGATAGTTCAATTTTTAGTGCAATTTCTGCGCATATGGTGTGAATTTAAAATACTCACTTAAAAATTATTATCGTCGTAAAAAAGAACCCACATACAAACATAATATTATAGATAACAATATTAAGTACTTACCATTAAGTTGCAAAGTATTTGTCGATTCACTCTAATTTTTCAACTAACGGAGCTAAACGTGAACTGCTGAGCGTACATTTTCTATACGTCAGTAGTATTAAATCAACATTAAAAATAAATAAATTAACTTCATATTTTGAAAAAAATTAATTGATATTTACTAAAAACGTAACGGCTGTAGAATTTAATACAAATTAATATTTTCCATTTTTTTTATCGTCAGTAATTACGATGTTAATCAGACATGACCATTTATGTATATGATAGTAACTTGTAAGAATAAAATTATATAAGAAGGTTATTTGTATTGAGATAAAAATGCAATTGTAATGTAATTGTTATCGAGCCATTTTACTTCAGTTTCATAATGGACCGGTCAAAAATGTTGCCCCTCCTCTCAAAAACTGAAAAATACCACTGGTGTGGCGTCCTGTACTCCTGTGCCGATACAAATTTCGATTTTTGAAATGATAACTCCCATTCTTTACTTCAGATTATTTAGCGAATGATTTTCCTGAAAATTCTAATGTACCTATCTAAAAATTCTAAATCAAAAATTCTAACGATCAGTAGTTTCTGAGTTATTAAAATGTCTTTGGGTACAAAGATAATAATCCTTATAAAAATGTTTTTATAAAAATATAATCTAAGCGTAATATTATATTTATTATATATAGTATTATAATATATTATTATGTATTATTTATTATACTTGGATCATTTTTACAAATCATCTTCTTTAAAGCTTCTAAATATCTCTTAATTTATTCCCATAGACATATTAGATACAGTATATTTTATTATACTGGGATCTTTGATAGCTAAAATTAGTAATTAATGACTTTTTTAAAACGTCTAATAGTCACATATCCATTTGAGCCATTACCGTAGACGTATAATCCTTGGTACACAAAGTCATATAACTCGAAAACTACTCGCTTGAATACTTTGATTTAGATACTTACGTCAAAATTCTTAACAAAAATATCTGTCTAATAGTTAAAAATTAAAAAGGACGGTCCTTTTAGAAAAACAGAAGTTTGTATCGTCCCCAGATCATCCTTGAGTACCACGCAAAACCTCAAGGGTTTGAAAATACAGTCATCAGGTGTGTTTGAAAATTTCGAAAATCATAATTTGAATGTGTGCATAATTTAAGTACAAAAATAGGATGAGTCTATTATGCTTAAAAAAATCACTCTCTAAATTATTATCTATTCTAAAAAATTCCATTTCGCTGATTACAAAATATAAGCATTCGTAAGTGTATCGCGATTCCCGGAAACGCACTTTCGTATGAGTCCGTAACCGTAACCGTTGAAATAAATATTTCGTATATTTTTCGACTACCGCGTGTGAAAATAAACGAAGTTTTTCATCTACCAACTGTACCAATGAAAGCGGCGGGTAAGCGAAATCATTTCGCCGAAAAAAATTACATATTTTTAATAACTCAAAGCGCGTTTCGAGGCGAATGCCAGTTCGTGTTTCTGGTTTGAAGCAATAACAGTGACTTAAGAGTTTAGGAAAAAAACACCGTCGGACGGGTTGACCCGACGAGTTTGGAAAAATATTACCATAAAACGTTTATATAATATGTCAACCGAAGAATTTGCCGACGTAGTTCAACGTGCCAGTAAAGTTTTCTGCCATTAACGTCCGTCGTTTATGGCAGTTAAAAGGTGTTTACAAATACGGCAACGTTTGCCTATTATAGAGATTAACGAAAGTATAAATTTTACACGCACCGTTGGTGAATTATTCGTTGTATGACGTACGTTTGGCCTTTGTGTCTCTTAAGTCACGTCACAATTATGGCACGACATGGGAATTATAGTGTACCGTATAAGTGTCAGTATTGGTTTAAGCTGGTGATGGAGTGTGTGCGTAATGATATTATTATAATAATGTTTGTGGAAACTTTAAAAATAATAACATAATTAATATTACATAGTACTGAGAAGAACATAATAAAAATAATATCGTCGTAACAAATAATTATAATAGTAAATATCGTAATAAAAATTGTGATGGCAGGCGCCAGAAGTATAGGTACCACATGACGTGTAACGATGCCCAATTACCATAATAATAAATGTTTTTTACCTGAAAAACAGCATATATTCATTGTATCATTACACTGTTTTGTCCTAAAAAAACAAAAAGTAATATCGAATACTTTTTTAATGGCAATACAATATATATTTTTAAATGTACTAACAATGTTGATGAATCAAATACCTATTCAATAAGTTGTTTGTTTGTAAAGGTTTCTAAACGTAAGTTCAAAGGCAAAAATCTACTTGTCGATAATTATTATTACATAAACAATATTATAGTAATAATATAATTAATAAATATAATAAAATATGAAGCTGGCACGAGTACTTTCGTATGTAATGATGACCAAAATATTGTTGTGTTTTTACTAGTGATGGGCGCAACCGACTAGTTTTGTCTATCGATATAGTTTGAAAACTACCGAGTGATTTTTCAATTGAATAGATATTATTATTAATCGATTGTTTTTAAAACCATCGAATGAATTCCTCGATAGTTTTCATTCGTTAGTGGAACCGACTAGTTTTGACTATCGATTGTCTATCGATAGTTTAAAAAACTACCGAGTGATTTTTCGATTAACCCATCGAATGAATTAATTATTGATAACATTTGACAATTGATAAATAATAATTGATAAGTGCTAACTGTGTGCAATCTGGTTCGTAATTTCACATGTTCGTCGTACGAGCGATGGTAAAAAAAAATGTCGATGGTTCGATTAGTTTTCAATAGTTCCATAGTTTTTCGATACTTCAATAGTTTTTTGGTAGTTTGATAGTTCGATAGTTTCGATAGTTTAATAGTTTTTCTCGATGGTCGTGCATTTTTAAACCAAAATTATTCGATAGTTTTATAAAACAATCGAATAATTAGATAATTAAAACTATCGAGTATCTCGATAGTTTTCACTCGGTTGCGCCCATCACAAGTTTTTACCTGATTAACAGCATATTATTTGTATTATTACACTGTTTTGTCTTAACAAAACAAAACGTTATGGTAAATACTTTTTATACTTTTTTAATGGCAATACAATATATATTTTTAAATTTACTAACAATGTTGATGAATCAAATACCTATTCAATGAGTTGTTTGTTTGTATAGGTTTTTAAACGTAAGTTCAAAGGCAAAAATCTACTTGTCAATAATTATTATTACATAAACAATATTATAGTAATAATACAATTAAAAAATATAATAAAATATGAAGCTGGCACGAGTACTTTCGTATGAAATGATGACCAAAATATTGTTGTGTTTTTACCTGATTAACATCATATTATTTGTATTATTACACTGTTTTGTCGTAACAAAACAAAACGTTATGGCAAATACTTTTTATACTTTTTTAATGGCGACACAATATATGTTTTTTTTAATTCACTAATAATGTTGATGAGTCAAATGTTCAAGAAATTAGTTTTTCTTAGGTTTCTAAACATAAGTTTACAATATCCTTTGTCCACATAGGCTTACGTTTGGTTAATGACCCAAGCGATCTAGAAATATCGATTAACAAGTATACACTTAATTTATATTAATACTTACGAGTTTAAGTTTGAAAATACTTTAGCAGGGACTCAGCAGACTAAACCCCCTCCCACTATACGCCAAATTTACGCTTACGTCCATATCCCCGTTTCATCCGTTCGTCCCTTCGTTAACAGTACATAGTTACAATTGTTGATAGATACGATTGCTAAATAAATATTATTTTTGATCGGCTAATAAATAATTATAATATAAATAATAAATATAATAAAAACGGCATTGACAGGCGCTATCTCGAGAAGTAAGTAGGTACCTATACCTACGTGTTTAACGATGACCATAATTGTTGTGTTTTTTACCTGGTTAACAGCGTTTTTATTACACTGTTTTGACTCAACAAAATAAAACATAATGTCAACTACTTTTTATACTTTTTGAATGACGACATATATATTTTTCAATTTACTAATAATGTTAATGAATCAAATAGGTACCTCTTCAATAAATTGTTTTTTGTATAAGTTTCGAAACATAATTTCAAAAGCAAAAATCTACTTATCAATAATTATGATATAAGCAGTAATAAAAAAAATATAATTAATAAATATAATAAAATATGTAGCTGGCAAGAGTAGGTAAGTAATGGTGACTATTATTTTTGTGTTTTTTACCTGATCGCAAGAACATATTAATTGTATTATTACACTATTTCGTCCAAATAAAACAAATCATAATGTCAACCACTTTGTATACTTTTTGAATGTCAACATATTATATATTTTAGATACTGAGTGGAGCGAGGAAGCTAGTGGTTTTACAGTGGTTTTTTTTTATCCTGTATACAAAATTTCTACCAGAAGGAGTGCTTTGATTTCAACATAATATAGTACCTTATCTATTAGAAAATTGGATCAAAATGGTACTTTAGAGAGGTAATTTTTAGATTTTCTCAATAATTAATAAATGCCATGGGAAAAATCACCGACAAATTATGAAAAACCGCTAAAAATGTGATTTTAATTTCTAGCGCTTTGTTTAATAGAAACGAATAAAAAATTATAATATTATAATATTAATTCGACTTACTGGCTATAATCTATATACTAATATATAGCTGTAGAGTTTGCTTGTTTGAACGCGCTAATCTGAGGAACTACTGGTTCGAATTGAAAAATTAATTTTTTGTTGGTTAGTCCATTCATCGAGGAAGACAATAGGCTATATAACATCCCGCTTCGACAAATTAATAGAAGCCTGAGAAGTGCTCAAACAGGGATTTTGAGATTTACGGTGGAAATGTGTGTTTATATAAATTGTCACTATTGGTTATAGAAGAAATAATTAATAGATAAAGTATTTATTACATCAGAGCGACATCCACTTACCCGCTTTTTTAATTTACCAATATTAATATTACTTTTAACTATACTTTTAATGTTGATGAATCAAATATTCAATAAATTGTTTTTTTTTAGTTTTCTAAACGTTGGTTTAGAACACCCTCTATCCGGCATAGGCGTAAATTTGGATAAAAATCTGGGGGGAGGGGGTCTAGAAAATTACACGTATTCACAAAATGTATATTATATACTTACGAGGTTAGGAAGGGCTTTAGGGGAACTAAGCCCCCAATTTACGCTTACACCTATCTCCCCGTTGTATCCGTTTGTCCCTTGGTTACCAATTAACGATTCAAAATCAGACCGCGTACACGTCGAAATTCTCAAAAAAAAAAAAATAACATTTGTGTTGGATACAAAATGGATCATTTGAACTTCGCGCGTTGTGTCTGTAACGTCCTTTGTCACAACGTTTGCTACTCTGGAGCGCACCGCGAATTCGACCTTTGTGCCTCCGGAGCGGGGACGGTCTCGCCGCAGTCGAGCCTCCAACAGTCCAGCTAGCGGCACCCGCCGCCGTGTGCCCGTGTGCGTCGTCGTTTTGGAGCCGTTTAGGCGATTGGTCTTGTTAAATGTCTTCGTACAAAGCCGTATGCTTTGACCAACGCGATCCGGTGCGCCGTCGCCGTTATACCGCCGCCATATTTTTATTTCTGTTCCGTGCACCCGAGCCTCACGGACCCATCGCGTACAGCCGTTTACGCGACTTGTATCCGTCGCCCGTCCGTTCTACGCCTCGCGAACGAGTCCACCGTGACGTGTTAAAATGGTGTCGTTTCGTGTCGCGTTCTACGCCGCGACAATGGTCGCGTAATTGCCGAAGGTAATTTTGTCCGCGCCGGTTAATTTTGATTTATTTCCGACGCCTCCGCGCCATCGTCGAACACCGGACGTCAGTATGTGGTGTCGTCGACCGTTTCGTCGTTATCGACGGAAGCATCAATGTCGCTGGCCCCACCAACGTCAACTACAACAGCTGTAACACCGTCGTTCCGGGACAACGGCATCACCGCCTCATTTTTCACCTGCTATCACGCCGGGGCTGATCTCTCCGATGTATCCTTTTGTCCCTTGGTTACCAGTTAACAGTTACGATTCAAAATCAGACCACGTCCACGTCGAAATTCTCAAAAAAAAAAAATATAATATCTGTGTTGCATACAAAATGGATCATTTGAACTTCGCGCGTCGTGTCTGTAACGTCCCGTGTCGCAACGTTTGCTACTCTGGAGCGCACCGCGAATTCGACCTTTGTGCCTCCGGAGCGGGGACGGTCTCGCCGCAGTCGAGCCTCCAGCAGTCCAGTTAGCGGCACCCGCCGCCGTGTGCCCGTGTAATTCGTCGTTTTGGAGCCGTTTAGGCGATTGGTCTTGTTAAAAGTCTTCGTAAAAAGCCGTATGCTTTGACCAACGCGATCCGGTGCGCCGTCGCCGTTATACCGCCGCCATATTTTTATTTCTGTTCCGTGCACCTGAGCCTCACGAACCCATCGCGTACAGCCGTTTACGCGACTTGTATCCGTCGCCCGTCCGTTCGACGCCGTGCGAATCCGCCGATCGCGGTATCTACCGCGACCACTTTATTGTAATTTTGTCGTCGCCATTACGACTTTCGCCGTGCGATTCTCGCCTTGCGCTTACCCGCGCCTACCTACGTGTTTTCCGTCCGTCCTACGCCTCGCGAACGAGTCCGCCGTGACGTGTTAAAATGGTGTCGTTTCGTGTCGCGTTCTAAGTGCCGAAGGTAATTTTGTCCGCGCCGGTTAATTTTGATTTATTTCCGACGCCTCCACGCCATCGTCGAACACCGGACGTCAGTACGCGGTGTCGTCGACCGTTTCGTCGTTATCGACGGAAGCATCAGTGTCGCCGGCTCCACCAACGTCAACTACAACAGCTGTAACACCGTCGTCCCGGGACAACAGCATCACCGCCACATTTTTCACCTGCTATCAGCCCCGGCGTATCAGGTCGTACACACGTTCTTAACTTTGTCAATATTTATTGTTTACCTACCGTGTTGTATTCGATTTATATTCGACTTACGGCGAAAAGTCCAATTATTATTATTTTTTTGGGAACAAATGCAGTTTAGTTCCCACGCGATTTTTTCGATTTTTTTTTTCCCAAAATGTGTGTTTTTATGCACTGAATACAAAAGTCTAATTCAAAAATTCTCGCATTTTTTTACTTAAAAAGTTATGGTAAAAAAACTATAAAACACATTGATAACTCTAATAAAACAAATTAACACAATATTACAACTCGATATCACAATATCCCTTGGCGGTACTTGTCAGTTATCGTGACTACCGTAAAAATTATAAAAAAACTTTTATAAAAACTAGCAATAATTAATAATTTACTTTAGGAGGGAAATGCTCAGACATGTAATTTAAAATATCAATGCTTTGATAAAGTGTGTCGGTGATGCTATGCTAGCGGTACTCGTCGCTACGCTCCTCGGCGCCGTCGCTCCGCTCCGCTAATCGAAAATATCCCCCGACTTGCTGTGCAAAACCACCTCATGTAGGTCACAGGGTAAAAACTAAATATGTATTAAGGTTTTTATACCTTCCAACAATCGCTGATAATTGTAGTCCCTGGTAAGATCCAATCATTGATTGCTGTTAAAAGAGTATCTTTATCTCGCTTTTCTACGGGTATTAAAAAACAAGCTCCAGTTTCCTCGAAATCCTCAAACAGTAATATTTAATACGAAAATAAAACATTATCAGTTCTATTACCTTTTGAAAGTCGTTAATTATAAATTATAATAATCTTAATAATAACAAAATAAAATAACATAATTAATAATAGGCGACAATCCAATACGAAAACGTAGGAAAGCAAAGTGTACAGCGTTTCACGCGCATGCATGCGTAAATACGTAAAATCGTAAACTTTGGAAAGATATAACTTCCAAAAAAATAATTTGCGAGAATTTTTGAATTAGACTTTTATATTCAGTGCTTTAAAACACACATTTTGGGAGGAAAAAAATCGAAAAATTCGCGTGGGAACTAAACTGCATTTATACCTTTTTTTGTATTGATTTCCAGTGTTGGGAATAGATAACTAAAAAATTATCTAGATAAAGATAAATACAACAATACATTTATCTAGATAAATATATAGATAAATATCATTTTTTTACACTTATTTTTAGTGTTTTTCAGTATTTTTGTAATATTAGATATATATTAATATAATGACATAATATTTATAATAACAACGGATTGAGCCTTCAAATGTAACTTCTATTTGAATATGATAGCTATAAGAATGAAACATCAAAACATTTAAACCAATACTTAGAATACTGGTATTGGTTTGAATGTTCAAAATTATGTAGTTAGCTGACTCTTTATTCTTTAATAGGTACTATAATAATTCTACCCCTACTTAGTTATACAAATGCATACAATAATGAATTAATAATAATTTATACATTTTAATACAAACTAATCAAGTAAAAAATTATTTATTTGTATTATCTCAAGGAAAAGTTGGTTCTAAATAAATATTGTCAAATGCCTCTGTATGCACTTATATGCTATAGCCACTTGTAAATCATATTAAACCAATATAAAAAAGGATAAACTTCACCTTAAATATTTAAAAAACATATAAATAGTAAATATTACATTATAATCAATGTTTGGTAAGAAATAGTTGAATGCTAAAATATAAGCGTACCTACTTATTGTTTTTTTATTGAATACAACATTTTTAATAGTTTATAAAACAAAATATAAATTATAAAATTACAACTGCAAAATATTAATAAAAAAAAATATTTTCAATAATTTTAATAATAATAATAATAATAATAATAATAATATTAGTACCTGTATACAATATAGCCTTGTTTAAGTTACTTAGATCAGTTAGGCGTAGCTTTTTGGTTATTATTTTTATACTTATTTTAAAAATATATTTAATATAACTATAATGAAAAGTAAATTTCAATTGTGATACATTTTATGTAATACAATAATTGTATTAATACATTAATTATTATTTAAATACAAATGAGATCTAATTATTTTTATACAAAGTTGTTTTAGTATCATATATTTAATTAACATATTATAATAGGTACTTTGATTAATCGTGATGTATGAGTGTATGACTATTTTTTTTATGTATATTAAGTTTTCATTGTAAAAAGTAAAAACTATGATACCAGTAAGACAAAATTGATTTGTTAAGTCAAAATTATAGGATTTGTGACCATATAAGTATACCTACATTTTTCTGAAAATCAAGCCATAGTAGCAAGTTGCTACTATTAAGTAGCAAAATGATATTGTATTTTTTAAATTTAAGACATAAAACTATCGTCTATGTATTTTTAGATACTGAACATTACCTAGTATAATAAATTTACATATTATATTAAATTATGATGGTATGGGTAATCAACTGATCAAATAAAATATGAGGCTACTATACTACTATGGTCGATGAGAATTGAGGGGGTAATAAACTATACTACTATGGACTATGGTCTATGAGGGGTACTGATCTAAATTGTCTTAACTTTAAATTTAGTCTTATGAAATAATATGCTATAATACTATTTCAAAAAACGCACTGCATCGCGCATCGACGCATCGTTATCATAGGTTCAACCGGTTTTCATCAGCGTTCTGGTGCGTTCTCATTTCTACGAAGTTAATTTTAATTTATTTTTAAAATGGATGGGGAAATAAACCTATACCTAATTAATTGTAATAAGCTCATGATTTATGGCTAGTAGAGAACGATGTATAGTGCATGCCCGCACACAGGTTCTCGTATCATCGTAATACCGTCGTTGACAATAATAACAAGAAATATATTCTTCTAATTTTATAAATAATTTATATTATTTAAGAACTTTAGTAACATCGGTTTTATAATTTTGTAGGGGTACTATAATATTTATCTAGTTTAGCCAATTTTTTATCTAAGATGAACATTAGATAAATCGTAACATAATTATCTAGATACTCTAAAAGATATTTTTTTTCAAAAAATCTTATCTAGATAATTTATCTAGATAATTCCCAACACTGTTGATTTCTACATATTTATTGTTTGCCGGTCGGCTTGTGATCGCGCACCCTTTATTATTATAAATTATTATAAATTTATTATACCCTAGATCATAAGGTTTTTTGAACTGCAGAACACTATAGTAAATAGCTCTGTACATTATCGACCACAAAACATTGTTGTTTTATGTCGCATTAAGGTACTTACCTCGCATCATCACCATAATATATAAGTTTCAATCAGCTTCCATATTCATATCATTTTAGATACAGTCCAATTTTCCCCCTACCACAAGGTTATCGACTTCGGACGTAAGTATCGTCACACAGGACGGGGGTTGCACCCACACACACACACACACACACACACGCACACTCGTCAACGGCTTACGTGTGCAGTATAGTTAAAATGTGCTTAATAGTAAAAAATTAAAACACGGAGAAGGGAGAGTTCCTCTTTTAAAAACAGAAGTTTGGATGACCACCTTAAGTGGTACAAAAAAATCTCAAAGATTCGAAGATATTATGATCTTGAAGCGTGTGTTTGAAATTTCAAAAATCAAAATTTGGACACATGCATGAATTGATCTTAAACTTATGGCGAACATATTTAAAAATCCATCCCGTTTAGTATTTTAGGACATTGCGGGCAGAACTCAGCTAGTCGTCAATAGATCGTTTCATAATAATAAGGGTAATAATATTACATTATATTCGAATAACGATTTTGAAAAGGCTACTTATGTCCACATACAACTAACATGTTTTTAAAGAGTGAACAAATATTGATCTCATAATATTATTGAAACTAATCGTGTGTTAAACCTAGCTATAAAAATAATAGTATTTGGAATAATATAAATGATAGAAAAGATCATTTTTTTCCACTCGGGTATGGTAAAGGCAGTGTACCGATAGTTGATGTATGCCCTTTTCAAAGCGATCGAAAAAAAAATAAATGAATAATCAAGTAGATATAAAAAAAATAATATTATATTTATTATTTAATTTTAATTTAAGTCGATAAAAGTAATATTATGATATTCGATATTCTATTTTTTTTTATATTAAACAAAATGTAGAGATAAACTTTTCAATTCATTTTATGAAGTATTAAATAAAATACAAATGGTTATCTTTCGGCATAACATATTATTTATATAAAAAAAGTACAGGTATTTACTTTATTTAAGAACAAAAAATGTTAATGTATTTTTTTAGGATGAATTTTTAAATAAAATAAATATATATGTTATACAAGTGTACGTTTGAAATTCTTCTTCTTGCTTCTAATTTTTTTTTGTCTATAGTTTGGATTGATTTAAAATGAACCAAATGGTATTTTTTTAACGATAAAATAATAAACTAATTAAATATGGCCCACTGACAAATTGGCCCAAACAAATATATTTGTGTGTTATTGGCTAGACATAGCTTACAACATTACTGATTTATAAACTTCAAATTTCAATAATATAATACTATGGATTATATAGGTACTCATATATTATGTCATTTTTAATCAACTACAGTAAAAAAAAAAAAAAAATATAAATCATTATATGATAAAATATGATAAGATATTATATTATCTTTTATCTATCTTTTTTAGATCCTAAGCGGAGCGATACCTATATTGGTTTTACAATGATGTGTGTTTTTAATGCTTTAACTTTTTGTGTCTGAAGACTCTTTTGTTTGCTCTTTTGATAGTAATAAAAATTATTTTATCGTCAAATTTGAGGGAGTGAATCAAATCTAGTTTTAACTTGGTACAGAAGTAGAAATTTCTCAGCACTTTTCTAAAACTTTCGGGAAAAACATAAACAGATTACGAATACCTATTAATAATTATGATTTTAATCCCTATATTAATATTATTATTCAAATAATAAATTATTTGGTAACCATAATGGGTATACTGTCTCCGCTCATTTTGTATCGCATCATACAATGATTTGTCATTGAATACAAATTTAACACATCCATTACGGTGACCTACTTATAATGACGATGAGGTACACTTGGTACCTACTGTACTTCAAAGCGGTTACTATATACTTGAAGATTTTTTTTTATATAAATAAATATGTTTGTACTTTGTACTACACCAGCGGATCACGATCGTTGCAGTGGGGGACTCATCGCCACATTACTCGACTCGTATAAACTTTAAATAATTACTTATGAAAAAATCTATTTATTCTAATATTATTTAGTTATGACGTTATCGATTATCTCGATCACCTATGATTTTCCAGTAAACTATGTATAGCACTATAGCATAGTGGTAATACTAACTTGATGGATTTTTTTTTATGTAAATAAAAACCTTTGTTAAGATAGCTACTGGGTACTCCTTGCCGTTTACTCTGCTTTTCTAAATTTTACAAATAAAAAAATCTTATTTATTCTAATATTTGATTATGTAGTAGGTACCTACGTGTATCGGTAATCTCGATTACCTACGATTATCCGGTGTACTCTGTATAGCAAAGCGGTTACCTACTTGACGGTTTTTTTTTATAAATAATTATGTTTGCTTTGTGCTACACCAGCGGATCACGATCGTTGCAGTGGGGTACTCATCGCCACTTTACTCGACTCGTCCATACTTTAAGTAATTACTTATGCAAAAATCTATTTGTTCTAATATTATATGACTGAGGTTATCGGTTATCTCGATTACCTACGATTTTCCAGTAAAATCTGTATATCGCAGTTAGTATCTCACTTGATTGCTTTTTTTTTGTATGAATAAACACCTTTTTTAGGACTTGACTTAACTCAATTAAAAATTATTATTAACTTGCCCGGGCTTGAATTTACCTATCTATTTCGCGTGGCGATAGCATTTCAACCATAGTTATATTATACTATTGAACTCCCTATATACTGCTCCAGTATAATATATGAATTTGGACGTTTTCGGCGACGTTCAAATGCGTTTTTGGGCAGTCGTCTGTTATTGTTATTATTATACGAACTCACCAAACAGAATCTGTGGCACAACGTTTATTTATTGTGTATGTGTATGTATTTTTTTTATTGGATTTATCGTCTTAAAACGCAATATTGCGAGCGGACCGCTCTAAACATCAATGACTGGAAAGTCATAAATGCTAATGCAAGTCGAGATTCTAATAAATAACTTAACTTTAGTCAATAAGTTAATTGTAAGTTTCCATATAACTTTTAACTTGACTAAGTTAAAAAAAAAAATTAGGATATTAAATTAACTACTTATAAACTTTTAAAAATATTTTCTATCGACTTGACTTACCTCGTTTAAAAATTATTATTAACTTCCCGGGCTTGAATTATTATCTGTCTATTTTGCGTGTCAATAGCAATTCAACCATAATAATATTATACTATTGAACTCCCTATATACCGCTCCAGTATAATATACGAATTTGGACGTTTTCGGCGACGTTCAACTGCGTTTTCGGGCAGTCGTCTGTTATTGTTATTATTATACGACCTCACCAAACAGAATTTGTGTGGCGCAACGTTTATTGATATCGCGCTTATTTATTGTTTATGTGTTTGTATTTTTTTTTATTGGATTTACCGTCTTAAAACGCAATATTGCGGGCGGACCGCTCTAAACATCAATGACTGGAAAGTCATAAATGCAAATGAAAGTCGAGATTCTAATAAATGTTTATACATATTTACATAGAATGTGTATTGACACGCGTTGCATCACAATACGCTAACGTCTTTAATGTCTCTTTGTAAATCTATATTTACGATTATGGCCCCGGCGGGCATGTAGTTCAATGTTCTCTTCTGCAGTGGCGTTTTTCGATCGTGATTTTCAATTTTCGAACCTAAAATGGTCGTCGGAGACACATTCGCATTTGTCACGTCGAGACGGTATTATAACACTTTTAAAATGAATATTGTTTTAACACACTATGCTATACGCGCTGTGTGGATTTAAAATTTAAATACGAAAACCGTTTCGAAGAGCAGAAATATATTTATTATTTTTATTTTTTGATAAACGACATTTAGTTACACAAGACATTTTTACTATACTCACGACTGAGAATAATAATTGAATAAATATGATGGTAGTAATAATATTAATGATACATTTTGCAAAAATGCAAATTTTACAGAACTCTAACCTTTTTCTACAAAATATAATTCGATAATAAATTAGTTTTGTCACGGCCAATATATACCTACCTATAATACTACCGTGCTAGAGGTAAAATAACTAATTTTTATTACACAAATGACATTTTAAAACTTGATATATAAATGATAATATAGGTACCTATTTATAAACATGTAAAATTGTGTCATGATAATTTTATTTCAATTTCAATTTATTTGTTTCAACATAAAACAACATATAATTACATTTAAAATAATTTATATGAAAAAATATATTTTAAAATTTAATATATATGCAAATATACAAAGTTCACGAAAAGCTTACTGTTATCAACATGGTTTAAAAATTGTAAATAATAAATTTTTTTCTTCATAAATTTGGTGTATTTATTTACTTTTTTAGTATTTTAATCTGTAATATCCTATTGTTAGATGTGTTCGTAATATTGACGCGCCATTGTAACAGTTAACAAAAAAGTTTTTTAAACAAACATGTAGTAGAATACAATAGGAAAATAAAACATTATTTTATGATGTCGCATTTTATTTGGTTGACGTATCAAAAGAAAAATCATTTACATTTCAAACCAGCTCCGATTCGAATACTATCACAAAAACATACAAACAATAACACAATATACTGTCATAGTGATGAAGCGACGTTTGACGAAAGTCTGCGCAAGTTTCGATTGCAATATATTATTTTAGTACATTTTGCGGAAATTGTAGGACAGTTATCGATTCGAGATATTTCACAAAGGCCACGTGATAATAATAATACTATTGATTTTATGGTTGCAAACTTGTTTGTTTCTCCGGAAGTTCTATCGTAAAAGAAAATTAACTTGCCCACAAACCGTTTTCGCTATCACCCCGTCCACAATAATCACCTTTTTGGGAAACATACAAAATATGCTATAATTATATAAATAAATGCCAATTATTATGAGATGTCATCAGAAATATGGAGTCCACCAAATGATATCAAATAAAACACAATATCGACGATATCAGACGTCCCCTATCGAAACGTCTAGACGATTTTAAGTTATTATAACAAGACTGAAAATTAGTCACAACTCACAATGACATATCTCACATTGTCTTAATGGAAAAACCACCAATATGCACTGCAGCCAGAGAAGTCCTATAGTCAACGTCAAACACAAAAATACCTAATATAATCTCGATGCATCAAGATCGAGCTCTAATATACCCGAATAATAGCTGATATGCTACACGATCACGCTCAGTCGACATCATCCATCAAATTCATCACTACTGCTCTTCTTAAACTCCAACCAAAAATCTGAAAAATCTTTTCGATAAGTACACAATATATAATATGTGACGTATGGCTAAAATGTTAAATGTAAATTCTTAAGTGTATATAATAACCGTTTATATACACCCAATAGCCCTTGTTGCCGAGGATCTTTTAATTTTTAAACCACAGGTTCTCAAACTTTTTTAATCCACCGCCCATTTTCAGAGTCAATAATTACGATATCAGTGCACTTAAAAACAGGCGCGGAAAAAAATGGCCACTGGCAGGGGGTTTAAGCCATTTGACTCCCCCCCCCCCCCCCCCGCCGTGAGCACGCCCATAAATATATAAAATATAATATATAATATATAATATAATTATAAAATTTGACTTTTAATAAAGATGATTAGATATTAAAAACATGGAATGAACATACTAACATTTTATTTTCGGGACTCAATTTACCTAGTATTTTTTTTCCCGGGACTCAACTTATCTACTACCTTTTTTTCCCGAGACCCAATTTACCGAGCCAAGGTAAATTTTACCGCGGTAATCGCGAGGCAGTGATCGGTTCGAGATATTTTACGAAGCTCACGCGATGATAACACTATCGGTTTTATATTATGAATTGCGTAATACGACTGATCGATGGTGGAAGGCGCACGGGGCCGGGCTTGCGACGTGTAGACTCAAGACTTTGGCAACATTCATATACCAACAGCTGCAACATCAGTATAATAGGAATATTATATTATATTGTTCTTCGGCACGGGAAAAATAATATATTATTATTACGAATGGCATAATATTGTTTTCAACGTCAAACGTACGTGGGTTTCAAACCGAGATATACATCTGAGCGCAATCATTAAGAAAATGATAACAATCGTTTATCATAATATAATATAATAATATGTGATGTCGTATTGTTGTGTCTCCGCGACCGCCCGCCGTCTCGTTACCAGCTATTTCGCCCACTCGGTTTTTTTTTTTATTTGTTTAAGTGCCTATTATTATTTATTTTTCGTACATTTATTTCCGACCGCATAATACACGCCAAGTCAAATCGTTCATTACGGCAGCTACCTATTATATAGGTAGGTAATATTATAATAACACTCGAACAAACGCGTATAATATGTATACAGAGGGTCCGATGTTGTACAATAATAATAATAATATTATCTATTATGTGGTCGAATCGACAGGTTGCAAGGTTCTTCCGTCAATTCCGCAGTGGACGCGACGACGTGTACAGGTGAAATAAAAAATAAATTATTTAGCCTATACTATCAGCCCGGGGTGAAAAACGATATTATAATATTATTATTATCATTACCATCCGAGGACAAACGAAAAATGAAAATTTTATCGCATATTTTGCGCAGCAATAATAATAATGATTTATTTCTTCTGCAGTACCGTACTCTACGGGTAATTCTTTATTATTTTATTCGTTTTTTCACATTATACCATTCGCATTAGGAGGTGTACAACTCACTAAGAGGACAACGTAAAATAAAATTATAATCTAACCTCCAGCAGCATCTCGACCGGAGATTGTACGCAGATCCGTCGAAAACCTCTCGGTCGTTTTTATGTTTCTTTGATTTTACATACATTAGGTAACAGTAAGTCAAGGCTTGAAATTAAAATTTTGATTTTGATTTCGATTTCACTGAGGTGAGTATCGGTATGTGTTTTTTCTGATTTAAATCTACAATAATATTTTGATTCCACAGTTTTATGATTTTCTTATTATCATATTGTTGCGCAATATCGATTTAATTGTATTGTGATTTTTAATTCGATTTTAAACGTCATTTTTATTTTTATTTTTTTGATTTAAAATATTAATTTAACTTTTTTACGATTTTAATTTTGATTTCTAACCATGATAAAACTGTCGTCATTCGCGCGTGTATGTAATAGGCCTAAGAAAACAAAATATTAGTTATTTATTATTAATTACATACCGACTATATTATAGACTTATCGGATATTCTTGAATTTTAAATAATGCATATTACATGATAATGTACAATAAATGAGACAAACTATAATTTATTAAGAATTTAAAAAATTAAAATATTAAAATTACTCATCAAAAAATTTCAAAAAAAAACTTCTTATAGAACGTGCAACGCGTATCTTAGAAAACAATGCAAAATGCATTGAAATTGCACGCCTATAATCATCTATCCGATTTACCCAATCGCGAGTGGTCAAAATTGTATAAATCCATCGAAAATCTCTCAGTGCAGATTCGTTTTTTTCTATTATTATTAAATATTGCCAGTGAAAAGAGCTCTTTTTTGAAATGTTTACGTAATGAGAATTTTCGTCTTACTCATCTAAACGAGAATGTATTTACCTATTTTGCGTATTTTTTTTTTTCATCAACCAGTATTAAACGACCCATTAGAGATCAACTTAAAAATATAATATCATAATATTATATATTACTCTAACCTCCAGAGTAGCAAATAGTACAGATCCGTCGAAAAGCTTTCTTGTGTGGATTCATTATTATTGAAAAAACAGTGCACGAGCCAGACTTGAATTTTGTTGGTGGTGGTGGTCAGTGGTGTATCCAGAATTTTTTTTCAGGAATGGTTATAATTCATTTTTGACGAATTTTATCTGAAAATAATTTATTAATGATAACGTTTTTATCACCTCTGTTAAATACCACTCGTAAGAAATAATTCTTTTTAAAAAATTCAGAGGAGACGGTTATCCACCTAACCTAACCCCCTCCCCCACCCTTCGCTAGTACGATACTGGCACGAGCAAAGGTCTTTTTGACGTAATAGATTTTCGTGTTGGGTGTTGCGCATCTACACGGGAACGTATAACGTATATTATTGCGATTTTATTCTAAATTTCGTAAGATTTTTACATCGACGAACCACAATTATTCAGATTCCAATATGTATTCTTTAAACCGTGACTAACCGAAAGCGATTCGTTTGAACGTATAAAATTCACGTTAATATTTATTTATTTTTTCCGTCTCCACAACAATAAACCAATCAATTTCATTCCAAATAAGTATGATTTATGGTTTTATAAATAATAATACCTAATAATAAATACAAAATTTTTTTCAGCTTTTGGAGCATACATGAATTTTATTCAATTCAATAGATTGATATATACACAATATACACATATAACGCGTAAATCTTTCATTAAAATAATTTTTCTGTTTAATAAATTAAGAAATATATTGTTTATATAATATATCTACTTGTTTTTTATAAAGCCTATTAATTTTTTGTAGCTAAATGCAAAACAATTAAAACGTTTACAAGGTTTTTTTTGTCGATATATACCGATTTATTAATTTTAGATTCTGAGCGGAGCGAGGAAGCTAGTGGTTTTACAATGGTGTTTATTTTTTTTTTATCCTGTATACAAAATTTCTACCAGAAGGAGAGCTTTGATTTTAACAGTGCCTTATCTTTTAGAAAATTGGTTCAAAATGGTACTTTAAAGAGGTAATTTTTCGATTTTCTCAATAGTTATTTAATGTCACGGGAAAAACTACCGTCATATTACAAAAAACTGCTAAAAACGGGATTTTAATTTCTAACGCTTTGTTTATCACCGTAGCAACGAATAAAAAATAATAATATTATAATATTAATTCAACTTACAGGCTATAATAAATAATAACATTATAAAAATCCAGACTGACAAACCGTCTCCACTCAGAATCGTTTTTCTTATACAATGATATGATATCATTGAATTCAAATCAATTAATACAATCCATTATACATTGACCCACTTACCCGCTTTTTTTATAGGTAGGGGAGACCCGGGTAAGTTGACGAGCTGGGTAAGATGACGAATTTATAATAACTGATAGTAGATTATATTAACAGCTGATGTTTTACAACAAATGTAAGGAATAATGTTAGGAACAACTATTTTACCGATAAGAAATAATCACGATAAAGACCATGTGTTTTTATTTACGATTTTCTGTTATCACCGTACACACTTTAATTTTTTGTGTTTTGAAATAACGTTTTTCCGAAAAAAGGAAAGTGAAATCCATTATATATTGTTTTTAATCAATAAAGTATAGTTTAAGCTTTATTTTTATGTATAATTAATGTTTATTACGTATGTTAAAATGACAAAAATATTATCATGATTAAAATATTATCGATCGGGGCAAGTTGACGTGGGTAAGATGACTATCGTCAACTTATCCCATTTGATTATATTTTATATTAAATATTTTTGTTAATTCGTGTTTATTCACGAACTTTGTGCAGGAGTTGAATGTTAGAAAACATTCACCTGCGAGTTTTGCAGAAAACATATTTTATAAGTTGATTTTCATATTACTTTCATATTTTATAGGTATGAAGACTGAATGTTTATTTTTAGACTGAAGGAATTTTATTGTTTTAGATATTTGATATTAATAGGCTCTTAGAAGGTTACAATTTTATTTTATTGTTTTATATATTTTAATATATTTTATATTAAGACTGAAAACGTTACAATTTTATTTTATTGTTTTAAATAGGTATTTGATATTAAGACTGAACAAGGTTACAATTTAATTTTATGTTATTTTATTTGATTTTCAGACTGAAAGAAAAATGTTATTTTATTGTTATTTGTCTTTAAGTTTTTAAGACTCTTAGAATTTTTAATTTTTAAATATATGCACTGAATTTTATAAAAAGTATATTTACTCAATAAAACATAATATAAATTATGCTTTGTCAACTTAACCCGGCAAAATGTCAACTTACCCCAGCACATGGGTAAGATGACGAATTCCAAATTATTTTTTATTTAATTTTTTTAACCCGTTAAAAAAAAAAATTAAGTCTAACTTTTAATTTTAGAACATTCTTCAAAAGTACCTCTATCTATGTGTGTACAATTTACAAATATATATAAAGGTAGTATATTTTAAAAATACACCGAACCTTAGATTCGTCAACTTACCCAGGTCTCCCCTATGTTATTACAAGTCGTGTACATACGTAGGTACAAATCAAATTATTTTACACATTTATACAAAGTATACTTATACCTACATAATATCATACAAATATACATACAAATCAAATTATTTTACATATTTATACAAAGTATACTTATACCTACATAATATCATTATGTAATTCTGAATTAATTATAATTATTATGATTTATCGTAAAATTGTATCTAATAATGATAATATTTAAACAATAATATAATTATAGTTTATAATGATAATGGAAAAAAAAAATGTTATGACATTGCAGTTTTCTAATAATAGCGAATAGAACTTTTTAACTATTTCGTGTTCCGTGCAATTAGACGTATCTTATATTGTTATATTATACCCATAAATAAATCCCTAGACTTGTACTAACAAGTTTTCGCAAAACGGATGAGACAAGGTTGACATTTGTTACGAAGTTTTCTCTGACGTATTAAACTTTAACGTAATGCATCGCAATAGCCTTAACCGAGAACAATACAAAGAGTACCTCTTTTTAGATTATGACCCTAGCAATATTGGTCTTACAACGGCGTGTGTCCTTTCTTTTGTGTCAGACGAAATTTTTTTTGGAAAATTGCTTAAACGGGTGGTAGGAAATTTTGATTTTTTTTAGTACTTTGGACGTAAAGAGTAGGGCAAAATTATTTCCAGTACGTTTTTTAATGTGATTGGTAAAAAACTATAACTAATATACATCGGATAAACGGAAATATTTACGGAACACCAGTTTTTGACGTAGTAAATGTATAATAATAATAATATTATTAAATTAAATTTTACAAATATTTCGAGTAATTTTGTGTTATATTTATACCACAAAAACCTATTCAAACCGCTGATCAGTACCTATTGACCTAAATTAATAACATTAATATTACGCTTACCTACAGGCTACAGTGTACCGATATACTGTTATGATAACACAACAATAAAATAGACGTTTTTGATAAAGAGCAGTGGAACGTAGAGTATTTTTTAATATTTTACTAATAGAAAAATTAAGTGCTAATGGTAATAATAAAAAAAAAAAAAACAACAGCACGCTAATCGAAATTTTTTCTCTACAAGGAAAACCTATGAATCATAAATATGGTTTTGTTCATAAGAAACCACGAAAACGAAAACGTCCATTTTACAAAATCCGTCGGAAAAATAAAATATATTCGTATATACCTATACCCAGCCCAAAAACATACTTATGTTAAAAAAAAAATGTGCAGTGTGTGTGAAGAACACAACGCGTAAAAGTGAAACGTCTTTTTTTCGGGATTTTGATGAATTTTTAAAATATTTTCCAAATATGAACTTATTGGCCAAATAATATAACTAAAATATTTACCAATTATTTACGCAACTTTTAAAATATTTCCACGACTTTATTATTTTCTTGAAAATATTTTTGCCATAGTTAGAAAATATTAAAATGCCATGTGGGGCTAATATTGTAAAATATTATCCTTAAAATTAAGAGGCCGACACGCGGTCGCCGCTAAGAGTCGTTTTTCGTTCGCAACGGTTTATTATTTTATTCAAATTTAACACATCCGTTACAGCCGCAGTGACCTACTCGATGCGACAAGACATACTGCTGGAAACCTACAACAACTATGATAGGGCAGAGTGAATTACACTGTTTGTAACTTTAATACCGGGAAATTTAATAATACCCGCGGTTAGGTCTTATTACGTCACACCATAACTTACTATAATGCTTATATGATATTAAAAAAAAAAGTCTCATAAATCGTAATCAACGCGTTTGTGTACGGATATTTTAAATTTTATTTATTTCAATTGAATTTGGTTCAAAATTTTTTTATAAATAATATCATAAATTGGGTGCATACAATTTATTTAATGATATCATATTTTTAGAGATGTGAGCGCCGTAAATTTTACCAATTTTTTCTTACAGGTAAATTATTTTTTACCAAAAAAAATCTAATTTGGCCCCTCTAATCAATCAAATGTGATAATAAATAAATCAATATGCAATCAAAAACGCAAAGAGATATATTTTTAATCAACTGATAATAAATAGGTACCTACCAATACAATAATTGCAATAATAATATTATTTTTTATTTTCTCGACACTGCTTATTAGTAATCGTCAATTAAATATAAATGTTTTGACTTTAGAACGTACAAAAAATAAAGGAAATGCTATGGTCATTTTGATAATTTAAATTATTTATTAGTTGTATTACCTATGAATAATTAAAATATATTCATAATAGGTACAGATACAGAACAATGGATCCATTTTTAGTTATTTTAATTATTTATTGTTATTATTTTTAGAAATAACTAAATTTGACAATTAGTATACGATAGTATACCTACAATAGATTATAAAAATAACAATCGCATTTTCTAATAAATAAGATGGCTCTAAGAGTTTTTATTATTTAACCTTAGATTCTATTTCACAATTTTACCACCTGTATTGCTAAATTTACCGATATTTTTTTTCATCTCAAATTTTAACGGATAAGTTAAAAATGTTAAAAATACTACCATAAAGCGAAAAAAAAGTATATAATTATATTAATTAGTAACTCTCCTATAATATCCATACCGATTTTATGGCGAGTGTGGTACAGACAAGTTTGAAACTAGATTTGTGTAACCTGTGATGTTTTTCACCCTTTTTTTAATACATTTATTCTACTTTATTTTTACTTTCACAAATACTTGAAAAACTTTTAATCTTCAATTCCTGCAAACTTTCATATTTTTATTTTTTTACTTGGGTATGTTTTTAGCTCGGTTTTTAGTGAACACAACAAAAATTCGAAGACGTAAGCTTTTCATTATGACTTTGAGTACCTACGAATTATAAACTTTTTAAAAACTGTTTTCGGAGATATTTACTCAATTAGTGGGAATCATCGTTCTTGCACGGTTGTATAAATAATACATTTTTCCAAGTCATCACGCAGGTGATTATTGATGATTTCCAAGAGGCTAAAAGAAAAAGTTTAAAAGAATAAACATTTTTCATTAAATCAGTTTTCCGTGTTCTAAACCGCTATATTGCTCGAGTCAAATAGCTATTTAACTAATAACTAAGTTATAAAGTGAATGTACAATTGTAAAATTTAAGACATTCAATGCATAACATAAATATAAATTTGACTAAAAATATACCACGTCGAATTAAGTCCAATTCAAATATTGTGTTATTGTGTAATAAATAATAGGCAAGTGTACATTACTCTTTGCGCGTATAACGGCATGCTATTAAAAAAATAAAACGTTTATTAGACGCCATAACGTTAATGTTGGTATAAACGTATTAAATAGGTAGGTTCCTTGGTAACTATTTAGGTATGCTGAGTAAATATAGTTCTAACTAAAATTACTTAATGTTCCAAAGTATAATGTGTCTGTTTAAAGTACTATTATAACAACTCCTAAGGTAGGATCGTTAATATTGTAATTCAACTTTGTTCGTTTGACCTAAATAGCGTTTAAAAATGGTTGAGACCATGACAATTTCGGGAAAAAAGTATAACTATTATTACGACAAATCGATACTATATCACCTCCATGAAACTATTATTATTATTATTACCATAACTTTGATTTGTATTAAGTACATATAATAACCGTATCAAAGCTATTATAATATTCATAATAAAAATTCATGGTTGGAGGTGGAAAAAAATATGTAATAAAATGGAAACCAGAGCATTTTATGATGTAAAATTAAAATTAACTAAAAAGGTATTCGGTCAAAAATTCGTGGACTACCTCGGGTCAAATTTTTTTAATTCTATGCCAATTTATATTAAGAAAGTTGTGTTGTTTAACTACAGGAGTTTAGAAAAATATAATTTAAGTAAAATCGTTTTAAATTGATTAATAGATTCTCTAGAATATAGCTTGTTTGTTTATTTTTGTTTGTTTTATTTTTTACTTGTATGGTTTTGTAAATGAAATCCATGTATCATAATTACAATTCAACAATTTATAATATTAAATTTAGTTTACTTAATGTACTATATAATATTAATTAATGTATAAATATTCTATATTTATTATTGTATCGTTTTGTCTTATAACAACTTTCCACACCAGCCTAGCCTTAAAGTTGGTAGACAGTATTTATTGTAAAATTTTCAATTATTTATAATAAATATTTCTTTAATAAAAAAAAAGCTTATAGCGTGACCTATAGATAATATTATATCATAATTATATATGAGCATTATAGGAGTGTAATAATATAAAATAAATAATTATATGTACTGCAGTGGTATACTTGCGTTGATGAATTGATGTTATGTGATCGTTAAGCAGAAAATACTTAGTTTTTCGTTTATTTAAAAAATATTTGTTCGTATGCAGATACGAGACCTACGCTTGCAAACGGAATAATTAATTTTAATCATGACACTATTATTATGACAAATCGATTATTTGAGCAGCAAATCATATTATAATTTAGTTTTTTTTTATTATCTCGACAGCCGGTGACATCGATTGCAGGCAAATAGTACATAAATCTAATCTATTGTAAAATAAATACAATTTGTCACCTCCGTGAAACTATTATTATTATTATTACCATAACATTGATTTCCCTGGGGCCCACACCTCAAAATTAAAAGAAAGGCTCTTAACACCAGACTTCATCTTTTACGGCCTATCCTCAAGTCCAAACTCTCTATTAACAACAAATTATTAATATTCAAATCAATGGTAAAGCCTTTCTGGGCCTATGGCACCCAAATATGGGGATGTGCCAAACCTTCCCAAATACGGACTATACAAGCCTTCCAGTCTATTTGCGTTCGCCAAATAACATCTGCGCCATGGTACGTCTCAAACCTCTCACTACATAAAGAACTTAAAATTGAAACAGTCTATAAAACAGCTAAAAATTACTATAAAAATGTCCTCACCAAAACAGTTAACCACACAAATCCGTTGATAACTAACTTAGCCAGTGAATTCATGCCAAATAACCCCCCCCCCCCCCCACGTCGATTAAAAAGACACTGGTGTCGAGATAGCCTGAATCCCAAACTGCACTAATTAAAAAAAAAAATAGAACTCTCTACCCCAAGTTAGAGGGAATCCACACTGGTGGGCCTCCCTCCTCACGACATTTCATGTTTTGTACCTTAGCTATCAAATTTACTTATTGTTTTGTATATAAATATTACAGATTGTAAATATCCTGTTTAAAAAAAAAAATAATAACTTTGATTTGTATTGAGCACATAATAAAGAAATAACCATATCCAAGCTTATAGCGTGACCTAGATAAGATAATATTATATATTATGAGCATTATAGGAGTGTAATAATATAAAATAAATAATTAAATGTACCACAGTTGTATAGTTGCGTTGATGAATTGATGTTGTGCGATCGTTAAGCAAAATAGTTGGTTTTTCGTTTATTTTAAGCTAAAAAAATATTTGTTCGCATGCAGGTACGAGACCTACGCTTGCAATCGGAATAATTAATTTTAATTATGAAAATGCGGAACTATGGATTCGTTGGCGCTTTACCGTGACTTTTATATAATATATAATATACGTATGTTGTACACGACACACACTTATACTATATTTTGCGCATTAATTAATTTCAAAGAACCATTAATGAAACTTTATTCGAATTAGGTTAAAGCCTGCCATATACCCCGCTGCAGTAGTGCGCAGTATAGGTATATGTACAAAATATTATACACAATACAAACGAAAACTTGTAAAATTTCAAACGAAAGTATATAATTCCTTCTAATTTAACAATACGAAGTAGGTAGGTAGGTGTGATAAGGTACGAGCTCGACATTTTCCGACTGATGAATTGCAGCTTTTTGAAAACATATTAATTTAACTGAAGAACTCGAAAATATTGTTTTCGCGTTCGTACTTTTCTGCGAGTATTATCATAATCGGTCTATACAGTTGTTGCAGTTGTTCGGTGCTCGTTTCGACTGTCTGAAATTGTTTAATATAATAATAATAATATGTATTATATACACATCGTGAAAATATAGACGTTCACCTGCAGTAGTAAACGAACTTTATAATTATTTTCGGTTCTGCGCCACAGTGACGTACACAGATATTTACACGGTGGGAGGGATTATATTTAAAAAAAATTAAAATGCTAAAATTACCTAAAAACTCCGAAATTTGAACTTGAGAAATGAACGAAAAAATCTACTTAAATTAGTCAAGAAAAATAATTTAATAATAATAATTTTTATTAGAGATATCTATATAGGTGTGATAATGGAAGTCAGAGTGATTTAAAATATGAATTGTAATATTAATAGACAGTAGTATAGGTACATTTAAATCTTAAGAATTATATAAAATTACTAAAATGTGTATGATCGGCCATCAACGTATGTGTGAAAAAGCACTTTTTTATAAATGTATAACGATAAATCTTATCAATATGCGATAAGTTTAATCACAAAAAATCCTCACATCAATAATAATAAACAGCTAATGGCCATAATTTCCGAAGCTTAAGATCAATAAAAAAAAAAAAAAATAATAATAAAATTATTTTTTTTTGATTATTATACTAAATTTCTTTAAAATTTAAAACTTGAAAAATGCCACTACGCTACAGAAAAACTACAAAAAATGACCTTCAATATGAAAATATGTAAGAAAATTACGTTAAAAACAAAAAAATGCATTTATAGCTAAAAATGCCTAAAAACGCAAAATAAAATTAATATATTCTGAATCAAGGAAGAATGAAACAAATGTTTAACTAAGGTAGCATTGTATAGGATCAAAGAAAAAAAATACAAATGTCATAAACATCCTAACTTTAATTTAATATAATTTAATAAGGCGATAAGCAAAGCTAGGGACCTGTAGTTGCATTTGAATATTCTTTAATTATTATGGCTATAGAATAATAATGTAAGGTATAAATTTGTTTGGATATATTTTTTTTTAAATTATTTTTAAAGCCTTTAAAAGAGTCTTGCCATATTATAACAAATCTTTTTTCATTCTTCTTTATTCTCCGCTTTCTCCTTCCAGTCCCGGTATCCGTCATTTTCTTCTCTGACATTTAGGAAATATTTACGTATACCATCCTCCCAATGTGACCTTGGCCTATCCAGCCTTCCAGTTTTGAAAATTAAATTTAAATAAAAATCACATATATGTTTATAGATTGTAATTTTTCATTCTTAAAACAATGAATAATTTTATTAACTTTAATTTTTTTATGACCGTTTTACTTTCTTGATTTTTAATCAAGTAAGTATGATAATTGAAATGAAAAAAGTCTGAATTTTGAAAACTTCAAGAATTTGTGTTAAATAGGAAAATAATAAATATGTAACTCTGTAATGATAAGTAGGTGGGTAATTTAGCTAGCTATAATATAAAATATTAATGAGAGGGATTTGATATTACACTCAAGCGGTATAACCACTTGAATTCATAAAAACGTCGACGTGAACAGTTCCAAAATATCTATTTTTTAACTTTTCTCCTAAACTATGATAGCTAGAAAGTTTGTTGATAACTCATTAAAAATGGATTATCAAGTAGATGCTAAATGTGAAATTAAATTTTTTTTAAAAAAATAATTTAATTTTTCACAGATAAAAAAGAGTTATTTTTTGCTAGATTTTCATTTAGCGAGGTAGATTTCTGAAACTGGAGAACGGATTTTGTTTGGAGTCTTGTTAAATTCACATTACATGGGTTATCAGTTAATACATTTATAAAAATTAAAAATCAAGAAAGTTTACATGCTGATCCCTGACTTGGTAAGCGTTTTTTAAAAATATTTAGACGTTACTCATTAACACCATTTCACAGTTTTTAGGTCATTTTTAGTGTTTTTCAGGGCATCGACATCCGGGCCCTAATAATAAGGTAGTAAGGTAAGAGTTCAACATTTTCCACCTATAATGAATCGGGTTTTGAAAAAATTGTAACCGCAGAATTTGTAAATATTATCTAATAATCGCGGTAATAATATCATACTTTACACAGCGTGTATGCTCGTAATCGGTCTACAAATTTTGTATTTATTCGGTGCTCATTTTGGCCGTCTAAAATTGTGTAACAATATGATGGTACGCACAGCGTGAAGTCCAACAGCAGTAAACCGAAGTTTATAATAATAATTGTTGATATCGTGCCACTCTGTAATATTATAGTAGCCAGCTGACCTTTCGTATACGATGACAGCTGCACATTAAATAATATTATTTAATTGGGCCGAAAACGTAACAATCGTTTTAAGCTTGTCGGAGCATATTATAAAGACGAATCGTACGCGACGTCGAGTGGATAATAATATTATTTTAATGTATTATAATGTGTACGCCGAACGTCGTATAGTTTACGAATTGTGTGCGTGCGATTGCCACAGCACGAGTACAATATAATATAATGCAATTCGGTTAAAACGCGTACATAATATTAAATAATACATATTATAAATTATATTATTATTATTATTATATTGCGGTATGGTAGGTAGGTACACATTGCGACGAATGACGATGACTGTCAAATGTAATGTTATAACAAACCCAAATGGAAAACACACACACACACATACACACACATTAATATTATGTATTGTTGTATATTATTGTGGTGTGTGTGTGTGCGCACGTCATCTGACCCGATTTGAGAAGCGTACCTACCTATTTATTATAACATGGTATGATATAATACACGAAACGGTATAAATCGCGAAATTAAAATGCATAAACGACAGTGACGGTTTCTGGTAGTAAACTAGAGTATAGCGTCTGTCAACCTGTGGTACGCGTGGTATGCGCTAAGAAAATCTCCCGTTATAAAAAAAAAATTGGAATGGATGATTATCACAATAAATATTATTGGGTTTATTTGATATTAATAATAATATAGATAACGATTGTACATATTTAATTTTCTTTTTATGCATGTTTAAAACATGATACTTAGAGGCACAAGACACAATTTCACAGGAAAGAGTTTAGAATAATGTATGTTAGGTTTTAATAAAATGTTGTAAATTTGATTGCATTTTTATATTCTATGCATACCTACAATAAATAGGAAAATAAATATGATGAAAATAAATAGGAATAAAGGTAACATTTGAATTACCTACGCTGAACAAATTGTTGTTATACAACTCCTAATACGCATCAACAAAATATTAGTTTTGCAAGTTTTTGCACAGTTGAGCATTTCAGTTTTTACTGCACAAAAATCGGGTCTTTAACCATAAGTATTAAGTACTTATGAATACCTACCTATAATGACGATGCAGTTCCCAATCGGTAGGTATATTAAATATACCATGAGTGGGATTGGATTCTACTCTCTGGTATATGGACATTTTTCTAAAAACAAAATCATCTTTTACTATTTTTTATCGTTTTAGGTAATATTGTTTACTTTTTTAAATGAAAACGTGCATTCTTAATTAATTTTTCCAAAGCAAATTTTTTTTTTGTAGTCTTCAAAAATATACATATAAATTAAATTGTATACGAGCTGTTAATGAAAAGTATTTGTTTTACAGTTTAGATGAGCTGAGTGGAGTGGTACAGGAGGGGAAACTCACAAAATGTTTGTCTACTACTCCGCTCAACTAAACTTGAAAACTATAATAATAAGCTACTTGTAAGGTATTTGATTTTAGATCAAAATATTCTGAATAATATTCTATTTAATTATATTAAAAAATATTTTTCCACCAAAAAATTATGTTTTGTTATTACTTAGAAGAAATATTTTCAAAAACATTAGTGTTTTCTGAAACATTAACGAGTGTCCTACGCCAATTGGATCACTCTGTATATACACAATATAATATCTATTGTTATTACAAGTACCTATTTGTGTAAATATATAATATGTATATACATTAATTGAGGATCACTCGCAGTATTTATAATATTATAAAATCACAGATAAAAAAATGACTAGAGCCGCGTCCATAAATGAAATTTGTTAAAAAATGTGTGTCTAGCTGACTTGTGATTCGCTAGTGCAGCCGCATTACAATGACGTCATAATAATAATTAGAGTGGGTCGAACTCAAAAATATGGTCTCGAACCGAACATTTCATTCAACGTCGAACACGTCTAAAACGATTTCGCTTAAGAGGACGCCACACCGAAAGCGAAACGTATACAACGACCGAGAGAACGCGCTGTTAGGTGTTTTCGCGATGCGCAAGCACGCGACGGTTAAGCCGCGCCCACTACTCGTCGTCGGCGGCTGGCCGACGATTGTGCTCATTCGGGAGCGACGTTTATTATTTTCTCGACCTTCGACGACTGTGGTGGATCGCGTAAATATAAAATGCATACACGTTACACGTACATTATGCTGCATTACCACCCGTAATATTTTTAATATTCGCGCATACTTACGCGATCTGTGTTTATTGCATTTTTAAATACTTACTCAATAAAAATATATACAATACACTAGTACAGTGAATAATATCTAATTCATAACAGTAACCTAAACTAAACTGTAATATTTTTAATATCCGCGGGTACCTACGTGATTTGTATTTAATACATTATTAGATACTTACTTCATAAAATATTTATAATACCTAATTTATATCAATAACCTAACATCTAAGCTAATATTAACTAAATATCTAAATATTAGTTTTGTAGTACTTACTTAGTATTTACTGATAACTTATACTAGTTATACTATATAAATTATTATTAATTTATAAAACAAAATCAAGTTGTTTTGAAGTGTTTAAGGCTTTTTATGGATTACTGTATTGTAAAATGTATTATGTTCAATGAGAAAAGGTTAAAACTTAAACTTCTAAACCTTTCTTTTAGGCATTTGTAAAGTGAGAGTATAATTGTATTAGATAGATTAAATTGGTATATATATATTATATAATCAACTACTTATGATAAGTAATTATCGTATTTTGTTATGTAGGTAAACTTTTATTCATAATTTTTAATTTTGTTTTATAACATATATTATATTATATTTTTTTTTTGTCGTCAATACATTTTTGTATGTGAGTTGGTTCACGTATATCACTTTTTAACAATCTTTTCCCAAATTGAGGATCTACGATTTCTGGGAGCAAACATTCTCTGTAAAACCTAAAGATCATAAATTATAATTTATAAAATTACGATTATTATAAAATAGTATATTTTTATTACATAATATAAAATAAAATCTTACAGTGTTAGTTTATTTTCCATTTCTGTCTGCCAAAATTTTTCATCGTAATGTATACATTCATATTGTATCCAATTTGGTGTATAAACAAAAAAATAACAAATTTTTTTTTGACAAATTCTAAGTTGTCCCATGACCTGGTAGAAATAATAACTGTCCTTTTTAAGGGACATTTTTCCATTTACTAATTCTACATAAAGAAGCTAAAAAAAAATAAAAGAATATTATAGTTTATTAAAATTATTTACCTAAACATTTTTTTTAAATTTGAATATGCATCATGTCATTATTCATAAGTAAATTGCCACTAACTTGTTTATTGTCTATGGCTTCTTTTATATTGCTTGTATTTTTAGCAGCATAAGGACATTTAATTTCTACAAGAGCTTTATTTTCAATTACACCATCTATAAAAAATATAATATTAATAATTATTATTAATTGAATATATTAATAATACAATAAATTATACCCGGTGAAGCTCCAAGAAATGGTATTTCGTGATCCACAAAAAATCCACAAGAATCTATATTTTTTTTTAATATATTGGAAGCTTGAATTAGTGCTTCAGATTCAAACTTTTTCCCATACTCCAATTGTTTAATATTTTGTAACTGTGTACCATATAATAATGTATGTACTGTATTTTTGCACGATGTAGTTCTCCTCATTTTACACACTTTTCCGAAGTTGGACGCTGTAAGACGATTTCTTCTTTCATTAAACCATTGTTGGCAATTCCTTTGATTTCTCGTATTTACTTCTAACTTCTGATATTCCTCAATATTTAATTTTAATTGTGAAATGAATTGTTCCTTTTTAATTTCTAATTCTTCATTACTTAGTACATCGTCGTCTTTTAAGGGTTCAGCGAGTCCATAAAATTCATCTGGTCCAGTTTTCTTAATTTTTTTTGATTTTTTCTTTGGAATAAGTTGTCTTCTTTTTCGATTATTCGTAATTTTTTGACTTTTAAATGACAAAAATTTTTTTCCGATTATACCTATCATCAAATAAATGTATAATAACTTAAACATTTATTATTAGTGGGTACAATAATAAAATAAAATATATTTTAATTAATTTTTCCATAAAACTAATGCACAATATAAAATAAATACTTATTTATTATTATAAATTAAAATCTATTAGTATATATTATTCATACCTGGACTTTTGTTTGTAATTTTTTTATGTATTTGTCTAAGAAAATTTCCTCCCGAATTAAAAGAAATTATTGCAGCCCTTACACGAGTATTGTAACCATTTTTTTGTGAAAAATTTATTCTTTTTCCAGCAATAAATTTATTGATGACACTATTAAATTGTTCACAAATGTTATTAGTTACATCAAGTAATAAACTTGTTGCATTATCAATTAGTCGTCGTGCAATATTTTTAAGTTCCGTCATTAAACCACATTTTAAAGCAACTGGTACTAAATTTTCACCACGAGATTTATTATTGCAAAAATACGTTTCACATTGATCATGTTGTCCAAGTATATGATAAAAACTATTATTAATATCAATGATAAGCCCTAAAATTAATATATTTGGTATTTTATTTAATATTAATTAATTTTTTTCATTTTACTCGTTATATAATTATAATTTATTATATCACCTGATAATTTTTCATGTTCCTGTGCGTTACAATTTTTACGATATTCAATCGCTTTTCTAATAGCAGTAGAAAATTTAATTATATTTGATGAAACGAATTGTCTTAGTGAAACGGGAAACTTGGTATTTTTTGTGACGGCAGAAATTTTCGTACTGAAATTACGCAATAAGTGATTTCTACACTCTATTTTTTCTACCAAACGTGTAGGACCATAAGGAATAATTTCTTTCAATCGTTTTGTCACGCTGCTATCGCCATCACCTATACAATATTGAATGCAATATAATATTTAATAATTATATTAATATTTATATATATATATATTATATTATTTAATCTACATACTCAAACTAAGTTAAATTATTATTTACCAATTAGTCGATTAAATTTGAGACCATGTAACTCTATACTTCTCAAAAATCCTTCTGAAATACCGTCTGCTTCCATACCAGTTGAAGATTTTCGCCAATTCATAAAACATTCATGTTCTTTTGGTTTCTGTTTTAAATTATTACTTCGTTCACATATTACACAATATCTATTCCTTATACCAACAAAAAGAACTTTAGAAGTATGAAAACCAATAATTGTTGCCTAAAAAAATGTTTATAGTTGTTATTTTATTCAAATAAAAATTTATTGTATAAAATTACTGCTCCAGACAATGAATCATATTTTGTCTTATAACTTCTTTTTCCCCACTGGCCATCTGCCACTACAGGACACATAGGTATTCCGTCCGTATCAACATCACCCCGATCTAATGCTAATTGTTTTTCTTGTAAACCAGCTAGTCTCATCTCTTCCCATGCACTTTCTTCTATAATTTTAGCTATATCATTTGAACTTTTTATGAAAGATTTTTCGCTCATACACGGAATATCAATACATGCTGTAAATTCTTGAATTTGACTATAACCAATTCCAACCGCCAAAGATGCACTAGTGACAGCTTTATTTATTGAAATTGTATTTTGATCATCAGTCATATCAGAATGTATCGTTGTTTCAATATTACACATTTCGCATTGAAATATCCATGAGCAATTAAATCCTTTACGTATTTCTTTTACAAATTTTGAATCAATAATTGAACATCCCATCCCTTGAATATGCATTTGACATTTGTTATTTAATATTTGTTCAAATACATACATTATATTTACTATTCGACGACCAATCGGTAATCTACATAAATATACAGGATATTGTGTTATTAAAAAAAAAAATTAATTAACTATATTTTATATAGGTAGGTATAGGTACTTTGAAGTTTCCACTTCCAATGTGGATAATTCATGAACTGATTGTAACTTTTGGTCGATAACTTCTGTTTCTTGTTCACTAAATAATACGTTTATTCTTATAAAATATTTAAGAAAATACCAATATTATTATATAAAAGAGATGGGTCGAAATTTTTTTTTCTAAATTAATTTTATTATTATCATATTTTAAACTCATTAAAATCAATTATTTATTTAAAAAGGAATATTTATGTGTATTATTATAAATTTTCATCTAATTTATATTCATATTAATTTTTTTCTAACCCATACCTAATTATATATATAACTAATATTAGTACTGTAACACTAGTAGGTACTGTACCTAAACACTGTAGAACTCCAGTTAAAATTTGATTCGCTATTTGTATTTGTATTACTACTATTACATGTTAACATAATATGGTCACTAAAAATAATAATAATATATTACCTATGATTAAATATTTATTTAGTAGAAAAATTTAATAATATACGAGTATACAATATAGATATTATATTACGTTATAGGTGCTTATATGCGGTAAGTATGCGATCTACCGATTCTACCGACACGTATCTAATATAATATGGTAGGTATGTCGTATATGGTCTAATTTGTACCTAATATGTTATATATATAATATAACATTATATTATACATTATTATTTTTATTTAACTTTATAAAAAAAGAAATCCAAAATTATTTTAAAAATTTATCAATGAAAATAATCCTTTTTTGTCGCCTATGTAAAATAAATATTTACAAATTTAGTATAATACTATAATGAGTATTTTGTATAATATAGTAGGTATAAATCGTTCGGCCAAGGTAGATCGCATACTATATTAGAAAATAACAATTTAGCATTATGTTATATTAATATAATGTATAATTATGTAAATGCAATATAGTATACTCAATAGTAGTAGATTCTGGTGATCCATTATCAGTTATATTTATTGGTTCATCAATAGAATTTATAGGAACACCATTAGGAATTTCACTAAACAAAAAAAAATGTATTTCATAAGTTTTTTTATAATACTACAATAGATATTCACTTGTTATTTATAAAATTAATTAGATAGTATTTTTTTTAAATTAAATAGTAGATAGGTACTTACGGAATGTTGATCTCATTGACAATATTGTTTTTTTTAGCTCTTAAAATTTTCATACGGAGACGGTTTTGAAGTTTGCTATTAGCTTTCTTTGCAACCAGTTGTTTAACGTACATTTTTTTTAATTATTTGAATTAAAATAATTAAAATATTATATCCAAACACAAAACGCCAAATAAAATAAAACAAAATAACGTACCTACTATAACTACTAACTACTAAGGTCTAAAGTAGTAAAATAATACTATTTAAATATTATTTTATTGTTTTATAGGTCTGAATTCATTCACACTCGTAAGACAAATGAAGCTAGACAATTATAAATTTATAAAACTAGTCTCTAACTCAAACTTTACGATAATCTAATGTAATTTATAAATATAAATATATTATAATCCATAGACTTTATTAGACTATAATAACGGGTTATTCGTTCCTACGAATCATTTACTATTGATGGAATTATTTTAATCATCCCGCCCGCCCGCCATACAAAATTAAACTTATTTTGTCGTTTTTCCGAAAACAGATAACATTGTGCATGAACATGACACAATGCAGTAGTTCACGCGCAAACAATTCATGCAACTTTGCAATAGTGGTGGTGGAGTGAAGAATCTAGTAGTACCCGTAACTGTCGTTCACATACTAGAGCAGCACTTATTTACGCTGTATACGTGGTGTATATTTTTCAATTTCAAAAAACATGTTTATCGCCAAACCATATTTCTCTTTACCTATTTGTTGTAGACTTAAAATTAACATGTCATTAAAATGAGGAGAACTTTATCTATTATCTCTCGTCGGTATTTTTCAATAACTTTAATATAACGATCACAATTGATGATTAAGTTTTTGACTTTTTTTGTTTTTTAGCGGCTAATTTTCGGTATAAAAAATTGAGATAAAGAAAAAATCCGACGAGAGATAATAGATAAAGTTCTCCTCTTTTTAATGAGCCGTTAATTTTAAGTCTACAACAAATAGGTAAAGAGAATTTAAGTTTGGCGAAGAGCGTGTTTTAGTAACAATTTTCGGGTGTATAGCGTCCTCTTAAATCGCCAAAATAATTATAATATGTTAGTCAATAGTTGGTATTACAATAATCGGTGTATAAAGTATAAATAATCGAATAACACGCCGAGAAATAATCGCTGTACGGACACAATAATAATAGGTACTGTTAATGTTTTTAATATTATTTTTATTATAAAATTAAAAAAAAAAAAAACAATATAATGCCAGTAGTATATATATTATGAACATTCAACTCTGCACTTTTAAAAGTAAACATTTTCGATTTAAAGTCTGGTTCGATTTTTCCCCACCTTCGATCCCCACCTCGATATCTTATGTCGTAATGAAATATTGTAATATTATATTGTTATTATTACGATAGCAGGTGCAGTGTAGTACGGGACGATGAGGTAGGTATATAATAATAATATATTATTATAATGTACAAGCCGTGCTGACGACGAGTCGACGCGAATGACGGATGAGGTCGGAACTTTCGCCCCCCCCCCCCCCGAGTTTACCAGCTATTTGCGTTGTGCCGCCGTACGTCTAATGGAATAATTTAGACTGATGAGCGTCGAGTAATTAAAAAAAAAAATAAAAAACAACAACAACAAAAAAGAGTAAAAAAGGGCGAAAAAAACAGTAAAAAACAACACCGTCGGTTCTTCATCACTGTCAGATCCCCTCGTGGCGGTTTATTTTTATTTATTTTTGCGTTCATCCCACGACCACCCACACCCCCTTTCACCACTCGTCAACACCCCCGCACCGCGTCGTGGTTGAGGGCCCGAGTGTGTGCTGCTGCTGCTGCTGCTGCTTCGGGGTATATACCTATACTACGGTATAATATTATGAGGAAATCTACATACGCGCATCGCCACAAAATTATTATAATAATGCGTATAATATCGCACGCCAGACCGTCTGCTCTGGGGGTCGACGACGATGACGACGACGACGACGACGAAGATAATAGTATGGCAAACAAAAACGAAAAATAATAAAAAATAAATACCTAAAAAATAAAATCGTAGGGAAAAAACGAAGCAGCCCGAAAAGCGGAGTTATTAAAATTTCACGGACCGCGGCGCACACGACCGTGGTTCTGACGTAACCGCGACACCCCCTCGGCGACGACGACACGGTATAATATTATAACGTAGTATAGGTACCTAGGTTTGGGTTCACGCGCTCCGGGTCAATTATAATTTATATTATTATTATTATTATTATTATTATTATCCGCGCGACGACGGAACGAAATAATCCATTATCCGAGGCGTCCGTAAAAAAACGAAATAAAAAACCATCCTTTGCCGCCGAGCCATGATATATCGTACACCTCCCTTTGACGAGTGTACGGGAATGCATCACCTCTGGCGCGAAATTTCGTCATAATTTTTTTTCGTAATTTTTTTTTTCGAAATTCAAAACGACGCGAAAATCGCTCCCATCCGCGGTTCGAACGACATAATAACAATAAATATTATTATAAATTTATACGCGCGAGGTATACGATCGGCGATCTGCGGAGCGATAAAGACGTGTCGGTGCAGAAATTATGTGATACGCGATGAGCGAGATAACGATAAAAATATTATCATAACGATCGCGTCGTGGGCGCGTTGAGCGAGTGGGCGACGGCGAAGACGACTATAGTCTCTTTCGATTCCGTGTCGTCGCGGCCGCGAAACTGAATTATTATTTGTCGACTGGATGGATGGACGGAACGTCACGACGATCGCAATAATAATAATAATATTATTTTATTTCATAATAATATTAAAGATAGGTACATACAACCTACCTATACCTACCTATATGTACCGCGCGACAGTGAACGATATTATTATTATTATTATTATTATTATATTGTTGTGACTGTTGGCCGCCCGACCTTAGCCTACCTATCTGTAATGCGCGTCTTGTGTAATACCTGACATAATATTATGTACGCGTTAAATGTACATAGGTCCCGAAAATGCACACGATTGTTTTATTACAGTGTATAATTAAAAATCATTGTGTACCCACGCGCGAACGAATCAAGGTAAATGTCAACAGTCTAGTACACTTAAGCCTATAATATCATACCTATATGATAATATTATTAGTATAATATGATATAAATTATATTGTAACCAGCTCGAATCAGAATAGTGCTGTAATTTAAGCACTGGGACACAAATTTCGGACCCCAAAATGCACACGGTTCTTGTACAAGTGTATAATTTTAAATTGTTATACCCACGCGTGAACGAATCAAGGTAAATGTCAACGGTCGAGTACACTTAAATCTATGTCATACCCACTACCTAGGTATATATAATATGTGTACTAACCTCTTTACCGTTCGCAGTACTATTATAAAGAAAACTCTATAGCGGCAAACGTTGGAAACCTTTTGATAACAGAGGAATTTGGACTGTCTGCATTGCAAACGCCATGATCCAACGTTTAGTCTGTTCAGTTTCAATAACCAATACCTACTGTGGTATAATAATATCAAACGTTTTATAATTATAATTTAAATAAGTAATCACAAAATAGTATATTATCATCACAATTGTATAAAATATTATAATCCATGTTATCACGGAGTACCAATGGTATAATTATTTATGAATTATACCACGGTTAATTTACATACCGCACCGAGCGCTTATACGCATTTCAACCTTTTCGACCGTTCAAACGTTGGCGTTCGTCCTGCAAAACGTTTTCCGCTATAGCATTTCCTCATAGTGCGGCACGAAGGCGGCAGTTCACGCTTGACACTTGGCAGCGAAAATCAGTATTTGTCCTCGCACACATAGATACTGTATTTGCGTCGAAGGTATACCTAGGTATATAATATATTGTTACCAGCTCAAGTTTGAAACATTTTGTTATTTATACCAAAATTATATAGCAGTGAAGCTTGGTTCACACTACACCGAGTCGTGCAATTTCGTATTTTCATGTTTATACCATAGTGAATATCGTACCTGATGATAACATAATTTTAGTTATCACTTTTCCGCACACAAATATAACCACACGGTAAAAATTTATATGTATTTAACTATGCGGTATCGTTTGGTAACTGTGATTACTTTACACGTCACGGTGTAGTGTGAACCTGGCTTAAGCGTTGGAAACGTTGATAACAGTTCAGATCCAATAACCTTTACCTACCTTGGTATAATAATATCAAACATATGTATGTTTCATAATATATTCTGTGATATTATATTCGGTGTTATCACTCACTTATATCACGGAGTACCAATGGTTTAATTATTTATGGTTTATACCACGATTAATTCACATACCGCACCAAGCACTTCCGAATTTCAACATTTTCAACGTTTCGTACTACAACGACGACGTAACGACGTTTTCACATTAAAAATGTCTACCTGGGAGTTATAAATAGAGATGTAAGTGCTGTAAACTTACCAGATAAATTTTTACCAGTAATATTATTTACCGTTAATTATGTACTTATACCAATTTTTTTTATCGGTAAATTATTTTTAACCCAAAAAATGTTGTGTGTCCCCTCTAATCAAATGCAATCAAAAACGCCTATCCTGAATTGCAAATATATAAATATATATAACTTTTATACTTATCACATTTTATATTTTCTCGATACTGTATATAAGTAATAGTTCACAGTAAATAAACATAAATGTTTTGACTTTTGAACATAAAAAAATAAAGAAAACTATGTGATAATTTTGATATAATTAATTTTAATTATTCATTAATTGTATCATGAAAAATTAAATATTCATTATAATATGTACTGATACAGAACCATAGAAATTCGTTAAGAATACAACTACAGGAATAACAATCGTATTTCCTAATAAAAAAGATGGCTCTATGAAATTTTGTTATTTAACTTTAGATTCTATTTTACCATTTACTCTACTTTATTGGTAAATTTACCGGTATTTTTTTTTACGTAAATTCTCCATCTCTAGTTATAAATTAACCGATACGATGCAATAATTTAACAATGGCATTTTTCCCGCTGAATAAATAAATAAATCTCAGAGACGTGTAGGAATCGTTATGATAGTAACTCATGGTTATCGATACAGTTTATGAACTAGTTTGCTATTCTATACCAACTATATTATATGTAATATGTATAGAAGATGACGATTAGCGAAAACGACGGTTGAATGTATGCGAATATTATACAACCACACCTTTGGCAGCAGCTATTCTTCTTCTACCAAAGACTGCGTCACCTTCGAATACGATTTACAATATTGTTATTCAATTATTCGCTGTATGTCAAAGTGTGTCAGCAGTACAATGTTATTACGAGTCGAACAGAGACCCTTAGATATAGACGATCGACCGAGAAAATACCGGTAATAACCGACACGATATTTTGTTACACATGATCGGCCTCAAGTGCGCAGATTATTACAGATAACATACCTAATATATTATTATATTATCTCATGCACACGTATATAATAGACGCGCAGAGAGTGCTGCAGTATAATTATTTTAATATAATAATATATTGCATACCTGGTACCGACAATAGTCGTCGTAAACGGAATATTGTTTCCATAATTCCGCTGGAAAAATAACGATAAAAAATTACCTATTTTATGGTAACCGTTGAAAAACCACCACGCCTTTCGCGCGATTATTCCTCTACCTGCCGTATAATAATACGAACAGTACCTACATAATAACACTCGCGGAATATCATATTATTATCCACCTTGTCGATTTCGCATCGGTTGTCCATTATAAATATCATACGAGTGAACCGATACATAGGCGTGCACCAACACGTGTATTGTATACGTTTTATTATGTTACGAATTGCCCATTGAAATCTCTATGAACTGAAAACATTGTGCCGAAGGTCCCCAAAGCGGTCTACCACGCACCGTAAATAATAATTGTGTGTAGTACCTATCTGGAGCGTGTACATAATACCTATTATCCGTGTCACTATTAAAATATAGACTACGATATTATTATGTCCGGGGGACGATCGATGGTGTAAATAAATATTTTGTTATATTCTGAGCGGAGCGGAGCGAGAGTACAAATTTTCTACCGGAAAGAGGGCTTCGATTTCAACTTAATACATAGTATCTTATCTTTTAGCAAATCGGATATACTTCGGAGAGGTCATTTTTCGATTTTCTCATTAATTATTTAATGCCACGAGAGAACCGCCGCGACTAATTACGAAAAACCGCTAAAAAACGGATTTTAATTTCTAACGCTTTGTTTATCACCGTAGAAACCGATAAAAAATTATTATATTATAATTTATAATATCAATTCAACTTACAGGCTATGATAAATAATAACAATATAAAATATCCAGACTGACAAACCGTTTCCGATTGGAATCGTTTTTCTTATACAATGATATATTATTATATCATTTAATTCAAGTTAAACACAATCCATTATACATTTACCCACTTGTAACCTACTGTACAGCAGAGCGACATCCACTTACCCGCTTTTTTAGCATTTATATTAATATATTATGTTTCGTGTAGACGGTTCGGAACAATAAGCTTCATCGCGAATAACGTCCCCGTGAGGACGTCTTAATCAAGTCTTAATTAAATCTCTCGAATTCGTCTTTTTATTTAAATAATATATTATATATCTGATGTTCGGCGTGCGCTTGGCGTAATACGATGAAACGAAATTAAATTCGGCTTTCCACACTAATTTCAGTAATTTGCACTCAAATACAAAATGTGTACGCCGCAGAACGTCGAGAACGTTTTGAAATTGACTCTAATTATTACTTCGAATTCCTGATATTGTTTGTGCTACTCGAGGAGTGTCCTGTGGCAATACAATAAACTTCTGCTTTTCATATGAGAAATTTTTTTTCAACATTTTGTTGGACCTTCTTTAAAATAGTTTCTTTGTTATTAAAATGTTTGTACTAAGGATACTAGTCTTTAACAAAAACATAAAATAGATGTAATATTGGAAATCGTACGTATTATGATCAGTGTTGTGCTTTAAGTAAATGTATCTAGATAATTCACGAAATCTGTAACTAATTAAAAAAAATCTAGGGTTGGGAGTTTATTGCACTTAAAATTGCATAATTAATGTGCGCTATAATATTATCCTAAATATCGATAAATATGCAATAAAAACAACAAAATATGTAAAAAAAAAATTGAAATTCAGTAATTAATAATTATACAAAAATAATTGTATCTATTTATATCTAATTAAAAGTGATTTTATCCATCTATATAGCTAGATAAATTCAACTATAATCACCTTAGCCCACATATCTTATAAACCAATTACCGTGGACCGTTTATGCTTAGAACACAAAGTTTAACAAATCAAGAGCCACTCGTCAAATTTTGATTCTGATACGTCAAATTTTTCAGAAAAACTATCCACTAAATTACACTTTACTGTTGAAAAAGGGGTTCTCATTTGAAAAACAGAAGTTTGTATCCCCACAGGACACTCTTCAAGTAGTATAATAAATCTCAACAATTTGAAAATATGTTTTTCAAGCACATTTGAGAGTTCTAAAAATCAGATTTCGAATAACTGCGTTTTTGAAGAAAAAAGGGGTGAGCATGCTTATTGAATCACCTATATAATATATTATGTTTTCGACATTCAGAACGTTCGACTACACCAGATCATCTCGATGTTCTACACATTTTGAAAATATTCTTCACCATAAAGTTTATGGAATTATATAATAGGTTCGTTTTGTGTTTTATTGATAGTCTCTCGAAGGTTGGATTTTTAACAAACATTATCTCGGCTTAATGTGCTGCAAGAAATACAATTATGTGGGAGGAATTCTCGTATACGAACCTATTTATATTTTTTTTAATGTATTCGCGTTGGAAAACGAACTTGAAATTATTATTCTATTCGTCACGAATGAGGTGAGGTCTAAACGCGATATTGGGTAATTTTAAATATAGCCGCCGGTAACCTGCAAGGGTCACCCAACCGGAAAAATCAATCGGCGTTTTTATTAATAAAACGATTTTTTTTTTGCACGCGGAAATTCGATCCATTAGATAGCAGGGCCTGTATTTCCTATCCACTCGCGTATTATAAAATACTATAATAATATTATTGCACGCAATATCGATTATTCATTTATAAAATAAGTAATATCGTGGATAATAATAAATATAAAATATTCATATTTTTCTCCTTAAAATATCCTCGTTTTTAACGATTATGTACTGTCGAGTCGATCGTTATGACAAACAAATGAGGTCATACGATAACGATGTATTGGCAATAAAGGTTTGATACGGAAAAATTGATCAACGAAATCCTATATAAGCATCTTGTGAGCCAGAGGTCGGAAATAAAACGATTTTTTACTAATTCATTTTCCAACAAAAAAGTGAATAGAAAAAACTCGATATTACGATTTACTTAAAAATATACAATCTAATCAAATTTTCTAATTATTAGTTATGATTTTATTTTAAAATTAATTAAACAGAAATCTTTTACGTAAAAAGTCAAATTAGATATGTAATTTATTTTGCTATTATCAGATATTGCGAGTACCTATATATGAGCGTTTTCAAAACTTTTAAAATATGTAATATAAGTAATTAGTAATTACTAATTGGTTTATTTGCATTACCCATTGAAACTATTATTAATAGAAAAAATAAATAAATCTGAGTTATTATATTTATGAACTACACCAACATCAAAAATGTATTACTAAAAAAAAATATAGAATTTAAATTGTATGTTGTTTTACATTCTGAGAGGAGCGAGACTTAGTGGTTTTACAATGGTGTTTATTTTGTTTTTATTTTTTTTTATACTGTATACAACATTTCTACTTGAAGGAGGAATGCGGACATTTCCCCGCGACTGTTTTTGGTGTAGTAGGATATTTCCCCCCCTCCATTTTTTTTTTAAATTTACTATTTAATAATATTATTTTATTATTTAATATGAAATTATTATTTTGCCTATTGTCTAATATTTTCAAATATCTTCATAAATATAATAAATTATAGATGTATATTTTTGATTAACTGAACTACTTGAATCAAATTCAAAAGCAATTATTAAATTATGAAATATCCAAATTGGTACAGTTTTAACAAAAAAAAAAAATAATATATGTTTACAAATAACAAAAGAATCAGTTATCAAATGTTTTTTTACAAGATGTATCATTTGTATGTCGGAATTTTTAGCCATTATTATTAACTATTAATTATATTTTATTTTATACTATTTTTTTTTAAATTTTTATTGTTTTAATTATCTAATTTATAACCCATCAAATTAAATAGGAGATACTGTTGATGGACGGTTTTCCCCCCTCAAGACATTGAAGTCATTTAAATTACCTATGTTATCAAATTTACTTATTGTACAAATTGTATAGATTGTAAATATGCTTAAATAAATTAAATAATAAAAAAAAAAAAGTATCTAATTCAGTGCATCAAACATATACATTATACATATTTTATAATCTATTATATTTATGAAAATAAAAAAAAATGTTTATATATTTTATATTTTATTTAAAAAAAAAAAATAATATTGTATTATTAAATTCAATATTATTATTAGTAAATAATGAACTTAAAAAAAATGTGGGGAAAATGTCCGCACCAAAAATATATCGGGTGGAAAATGTCCTACTAGACCGAAATCAGTCGGTGGAAAAATGTCCATTTACCCAGAAGGACTACTTCGATTTCAACATATAATATCTAATCTTTTAGCAAATTGGAACAAGATGGTACTTTAGAGAGGTCATTTTTCGATTTTCTCAATAGTTATTTAATGCCACGGGAAAAAACCACCGACAAATTATAAAAATCCGCTAAAAATGGAATTTTAATTTCTAACGTTTTGTCTATCACCGTAGAAACGAATAAAAATAACGATTTTAGTTATTTTGTTGTAATTCATAATATTAATTCAACTTACAGGCTATAATAAAAATATAATAACGATATAAAATATCCAGACTGACAAACCGTCTCCGATCGGAATCGTTTTTCGTATACAATGATATGATATCATTGAATTCAAATTTAATACAATCCGTTATACGGTGACCCACTTGTAACCTACTGTACAGCAGAGTGACATCCACTTACCCGATTTTTTTATATTTTAATAGTTTTAAACATAATGTAATAAAACACGTTTTAAACAGATTGTTTAAAATACGTTTAAATCGAATGTTTTAAAACAAAACGTTTAAAACTGCGAACCCTTCCCGTGACCCTAAACAAAACTACCTACCTATACGTATTACTATATTATTATAGTATAATAGGTACCTATATTATGTGTCTGTATTAAGGGCATCGAGTTGTTTGCGAAAAAAATTGTCGATTTCGAGAAAACATTATATTTTACATTTGCGCGTATATACAAAAACGATAGTGTTTATAACAACGGTGCTCTGACATAACGTCCATTGAATCACATTTGTCACGGTCTAAACGAGTGAACGATTTGTTTATCATTCGCCGAGATTTTCCACTCCAGTGAGTCGCTATTACTCGCCGTATTATGTGCACAATGCAAAGTCTACATTACAAACTACATTATGTTATATTATTATGGTATTGCGATATCGATAATTGTTATCCCACGGCGATAAACCTTGTCCGGGTCGCACACATATTATTATAATATATAGAATATTCTCGACGTTTTTACACCATAACGCACGACTCCCACAAATCCTATACGTATAATACCATCGAACCACTAACACGGTTCTAGACGTCGTCGTCGTGGATCTAACGCCACGATAAACGCTCGGATAAGACAGCAATGTCCGTCCAGATTATTAGATAACCAAATTTGAAATAAATTATTTCCGAACGGCCCGAAACCACTGGGTATAGGTATAGTAAACACGCGCGAAAAAATTTTTAACTCAAGCACACCGTAGACTGCACTTAACTAATCACCCGGGTAATACCTATCCTTCTTAAAAATGGATATTTTATTCAAATTTCGATTTTTTCAATTATCAGCATAATATTTATTGCAGACCATATTTTCAAATATTTTCATATTTAGACCGTTTAAAGAGTGTAGTTCTGTGGCGATACAAACTTTTTTTTTACAAATAGGAACAATCGTCGTTTTTACTATAAATAGACGAGCACAAATTTTTTTGAAAATGTGTGCTTTATTGTTTCAAATTTAAAATAAATTATTAAAGTACGTCTCGAAACAGCTAGGTAGGTAGTAAACATGTGGAACAAATTTTAAACTCAATCCCTGTGTAGGCTGCAAGATGATTCACAAAGCATGCTCTTCACCCGGGGCTATATCTTTTTAATAATGGATATCTTATTCAAATTTTGATTTATGGAATTATCATTCATCCGCAAATTTTAAATTATATCTTTGGTACATAAATTTTAATAACTAAAAAACTACATGTTAAAATTTCGATTTATATACATTAAAATTTAAAAAAAAAACATTTAACTAATAATATTTATAATGAAAAAATATGTCCTTCATATCGGAAAAAAAAGTTTTTATCCGAAAATTCATTAAATGTCAAAAATATCTAAGTAGGTATTTGAAAATAGAATATGGTGGTCTATAAGTGGCTATACGAATAAATTCTAAAAATCGGAATTTTAACAAATGCGCAATATTTAAAGAACCGAATGGGGGTGAGCTGGTGAATAATGGCTTGTTTTACAAACTGCAGTTAATCTGTGTACAGTTTGTTTTTTACAACGATGTATCTCTTGGGCTATATCTTTTCAATAATGGATATTTTATTCAAATTTAGATTTTTGGAATCACCAACATAATATTTATTGTAGACCATATTTTCAAATATTTGGATATTTCAACCATTTAAACAGTTTTGTTTAGCACATATTAGAACTCATCTATACTTCGACATTCAAAAAAGTATAGTTTTAAAGTTATCAAACTTTATGTATAAGTACTTTCTAAGGATAATATTATTATTCCTTTAATGTTTTACCCACAAATATGAAATATAGATGCAATACTCATTTTATTTGGAGAATTTTCTCAAATTATAAAATTTGTATATATTAATAATTACACCGGTATTGATTACGTCAAAATAATTTTAAATCCAACATATATTTTAAACGAATGAAAAACCAAATTTCCAAAGAAAAACATTTAAAACTATATCTTTGGCACATTAAGTTTAGTAACTAAAATACTACTCGTTCAAATTTCGATTCATACACATTAAAATTTAAAAAAAAAAAGATTTAATTAACAATTTATAATGGAATAAACATGTCCTTAATATTGAAAAAAATGTTTTAATCCGAAAATTCATTAAATGTCAAAATTATCTAAGTATTTCAAAATATAATATGGGGGTCATTAATAAATAAGATAATTGGCTATGCGTAAAAATTCTAAAAATCGGAATTTTCGCAAATGCGCAATATTTAAAGAACAAAATGGAGGCGAGCTGGTGAATAACGGCTTGTTTTACAAACAGCAGTTACATCATCTGTACACAGTTTGTTTGTTTTTACAACGATGTATTTATCGTACATTATATAATACATGAAAAGTATACACCGCTAATACAACACGTTTTCCCGGAAAAACAATTTAAGTCAAAACCATACCTACCTTTTTTTTAAACAAGTACTATATTATTATGAGAGTTATTTCGGTTTTAATGTTTTACGGGCTTTAAATTAGCGTACATGTTAATTTTTAACATTTTTCCGGTGAATGTAATTTAACCGATTCCCGGTATACCCATGCATACCCAGATATATAATATAGTTTATGTTTAATCGTAATCAGTGTATCGCTAAGCTCTGCGGATTAGTAAACCCTAACAATAAAAAATAATAAAAATAAAACATAATAGCGGTATAGTTATTATAATAATAATAATATTTACACTTGAAATAAACAATTGCTCGAGCTGCAATTATAGTATCAACAGTAGTTGCGAGTCAGTCGTCTCGATGCGGGGTTGGTTTGGTCCAATTCATGAGGTCCAGATAGTGTTTAGTACAAACATGTTAGTCGTATAAAGTTAAAGCTAGAATATAATATGGTATATAGTCCAATGTACTTTTCGTACAATTTTCGTAGTCCAAAAAATTTGGTCTGTCCAATCCACGAAGTCCAAAATACTCAACTTCAAAATGTATTGTTCGGTCAAATTTTAAATATCATGTGTCAGACAATAGGAATTTATTGATAGGACTTTTTCATTTTAAAGTATTATTCTTAATTAATAATTATTTATTTAAAAAAACTTTTTAACTTAAAACCCATCACACTAAATATGACGCTAAGAATGAATTTTGATATCAACATCATTATTATGCAGTTATACAAAGCGTAGGTAACAGAAAGACTTGACAAAAAAAAAATATGTTACTGAAACGTATGACAAAAGTTGTTAAAATTATATCATTAATAAATAATTTGAGAAATATACTCATGTCAGAAAATTCCTCGGAAAATTCCCAAAAAAAATATTTTGAAAAAAGTTTTTACGATCCATATTCATTTAATCAAAAAAATATTGATATTTTAAAAAATTCTAAAAATACTTGACTTAGATAATGTTTTAACTATCAAAATTGTTCTTATAATCAGATTCACAAATTGAATATTTTGAATATATCCAAAAAAATTTAAATCAAATTTTTAATTTCTTATTTTCAGTGTTAAAAAATAAAAATAATTTTAAATATAATATATGTGTAGCGCAAGTGACTATAAATTATATATATAAAAAAATTTTAAATGTTTATAAGAAAAAAAGTTATTCCAAAAGTCAGTTCTATCTGTTACACTCTGTATACTATATATACGGAATTTACATGGATAATTTATTTCCTCGGCGTATCCATCGACTGCTCATAAAAACAAACGAGCATAATTATGGTAAATAATTTATCAATAACTTAAAATGTTTGTAGGAACGAAGCTTGGAACCACTTCGTTCGAAAATAAAGAAAAAATAAATTTATCTAATTATTCTTATTTTTTGAGACGTGGACGAAAATCACAATTTCTTTAAATTAAAAAATCATATTTTAAATTGTAATACCTATAATTTTTTCCTGCGCGATGATAAGTAAGAAGGTATTTTTATTTGGTTGACGATTAGTTCATTTATCGTTGTTCTTTACCTAACATTATAAATATAAAGGTATTATTATTATTCCTAAAACCGATTTTTTTTAATTAACTTGTTTAAAAAAAGAAACGAAAATTATTGGAATGAGTTAATTGATCCTTTTAAAAAGATCTTTGGTTTCCCAACACTGCTCGCCATTAACGAAATCACTGTATATCTAAGCGCTTTGACTTGAAACTACACAGTGACCCAAATACTTTTTGTAATGAACTAAATTTACAATAAATGTGTGGTTCTCATTCGTTTGGTTTTCTCAAGACATAGACTTGTAAAATAATGTATAAATAGGTACATTGTAATTTAAAAATTATGGACTAATTTACATTGGACAAAATATATTTCCCTACGTGTTGGACTTAACAAATAATGGACAAAATTACGTTGGGCAAAAATGTATGTATTTGACATAGGACCTAACCAAACTGCTAGTTTGACTAAACAAAAATTGGACATTATGTGATATTCTTGTAACCGTCCCCATCACTCTGGGTGTACGCCAATCATGTGTTATCCCGTGACGACGACTTTATACCGAAAACAAGCTCATTTAAGTCTTTTATACTTACCTTGTATAATATTCACTTCCGTCGTCAAAAAATGAAACGTATTTGTTTATATTATGGTTGCTTTCATCGCGGAATTACACGCCAGCCAGCTGTTTCTTACCTAACCTACACGTAGTAGCACTATGCCCGCATTGAAACTTGTTATATAAGATTCGTCGAAATATAATTTTTTTCGTACGAATCGATTTTTATAAAGCGTCAGCGAGGGTTGTTGAATACTAAAAAAAAAAAAAAACACCGAATACTTTTTAGTCATATATCGGTAACGATAAAAGCTTTTATAATATATGATGTGATGGGTAATATCGTTAAGTCCCTTTCTCTGTCGGAAGAAATCTGGCAAAAAAACAATAAAATGCCCCAAGAGAAAGAGACCATTCAGGCATGCCATTTTTATGGAATTGTTGCCAAGTTCGGAAACCCAATGAATCGACACAATTGTTTGTATTCAAAGGAGAAGCAAATGTTTATCAAAAGTTTCCCGGAATCTATTTTTCTTTCACATTTTTAAACGCGCGTTTCCACCGAAATGATAAAATTCCATTGTGTTTTTATTAGCGTTATTAGCAGCGTTTCTGCGGGGGAACGCCGTCCTTATATATTATATATAATACACAATTAGTTTAATTTAAATCGCAGCTGGGCAATCTGTAACGGTTTGGACGCAATATTCGGCTGGGGGTTAGACAATATAAAATATAATAATGTGTGCACATATTTCTTCTGGTATTGATTTAATGTCCCGAGTATACGCATCTCTCTATTATTATATAGTGAAATACTGAAATATGCGCGAAACAATGCTGCAGTCGGTTTTTAAACAAGGCGTATCCAATAGAAAATAACATCGTGCATTGTTGTACAACAAATTAATAATAACAACAATAGTAATAATAATATTGCTATTCAATTATGATTATATTATATACAGGGTGATATACTCCCTACACTATTTCTAACTTAAACAATGAATTTATTCAAATTCTTTGACACTTTTTTGTACTACTATTAAAGAGTGTGTCGGTATCGAACTTCTGTTTTTCAAATGAGAACCCGCCCCCTACCCCCTTTTATACTGTAATTTGTTTAGTGAATCATTTTTTTCATAATTTTGATATTCCTATCTAATAAAAATTCGAATGAGTGGTTTCTCAGTTATTAAAATGTTTGTACTATGGATAATAGTGCTTAAAAATATAAATTGGACGTAATATTAGAAATGGTACCTATCTGTTATACTTGGACCATCTGAAAATATGGTAATTTAGTATATCATGTTTTTAATATTCCAAAAACCAAATTTTAAATGAAAGGGGATGAACATGCTTGGTTAATCAGCCTGTAAACGATATGCACGAGGAATATTATTTGTAACATAAAATAAATACAACTGTTTGTATTTTCAACAATAAATACCCCAAAACGAACCAAGTAGATTTCTTTACAGTAAACAGGTAAGCGATCTTTTTTATTTCAAATAATACTCGTCGTGAATAGCGATGTTTTTATAACAGTGATTTTTTTTTTTGTGAACATTTTATAATTTTTCATCAAATAAATCCCTTGATAGTAATAGTGTATTTAACCTAGATAGTTATACTTAAAACTCTGTACTAGTATTACCGTTTACCCGTTATAATATTTTTATTCTATTATAAACATAATGTAGACAATGCAAAATACAAAATATGTATAAATATTTAATATTTATCTCGGTAATAAATGTTCAATTTAATCGACTATTGAAATGTTTGCATATTTTTTACTTCAGTATAAATGCTGAGTGTGTTTTCCTACGCTTATTGATTTTTCAATTTTTTGTTATTTATAGTTTGAGTTGTTTCCACAGTTTTACTCTAGATACTTTTTTATGAGCAGTTATTAAAAATTGTATATTACATTGGACCTAGTCTTAACACAAGACCACAAATTACAACTATTTATAACCGATAAATATGTTTTATTTAACACGTGGGTACCTACCTATATATTTTTATTTTAGTTCATATTCACAATTGTTTAATTTCTTCTAATTAAATAATATACATTTAACGTTAACACACCAACCGAAAAAAATCGCAAAAATTAATTATGTACGTGAAAGATAAAAATATTGAAAATTATAAACATTTACAAACCTATATCTATATCTCTAGTTGCGAATATCAATATCAATTAGTCGGTAACTCCCTACAATATTGTCCTTTTTATATTAAATATATAACTGGAAAAGTAATACCTATTAAAGAAGATTAACTTTTGAAATGTACAGATCAATATATTTTTATTTCATACGTATTAGGTAAATATATTAAATACAATTCATTCCATTTTGAACGAAAAATATATTCATGATTATACAAGTCAAATGTGAAAAACAATAAACAAACAAAGACAAGCGCCGAACAATCAGAATGTGAATGAGACTAAAAAAAAAATTAAAAAATTTTGAACATTAAGTTCACTATTCGCAATTTTTCATACATTTATAAAAACAATTTCGTAGGAATCAGCCACTTTTAATTTTTAAATACGGCTTGAGGTGACTTTCAAAGTTGTATGACACTAGTAGGAAACTATAAATTATTTATAAATAATAAAGGATTTTTGTTTTAACTATTATTTGTCATTAAATGCAATACCTCCTTGACAAAGAAATAATAATATTTTTGTGTACAACTGTTGAAATTTGGCCGACTGTGACGGGTGTGCCATAAATTCGCCACCCCTGCCTGCCAATTACCTAGGTATAAGTGCTCTACTTTAAATTTAAATTTTGCCCGTTTAAGATACGTTTAAACCGTATTATTATTTTAATAGTGAATATTAAAATTATGTGTATTATATTGTGCTTTGGGACTTGGGTGCAAAAATGTCGACTATAATATTAAGGTAACGTTAATATGAGTTGGTTGTTACAATAATGTTCTATTTTACCTTCGGACATTCTATGGTATTGTGTATCTACATAATGGTCGCACGGAACGACAAGCGATTTCGTTTTGCATTTTTTATAACTACTAAAAGTAACAATTGTCTGCTTTTTTCCGTATCAATGTTTCGTTTAATAATTTTTGTTGCAGACTTAGCTCGTACTGTTGTTCACTCGGATTAATTAAGTCTGTTAAAAATTAAATAAATTAGTACCTACCTATATTTATTAGTTATTTATATACGAAATAGGACAATTGTTATTAGGTAGCACTAAACAAAATTAAAACCATGTTGTACGCATTGTATACTTTTTTATGGTCAAACTACTAATTTTCGAAAATGTATATAATTTAATTAAAAACAAGGATGTATTATTATTTGTATAATATTACGTAATAAAATTATATGACTGTTATAAATTTAAATATTAAATTCTTTTGAATTTCGTTATTTATTTTCAACTTGACATATTTAGTTGTTTAGGTAATAAATACATTGTAACCAACAACGAAATCTCAACTAAAAGTTTAAATATAGAATATATAATACATTTTTATGATACAGTATATCGATACAATGACTTGGATTGAAGATATCAAAATTGTCTTCATAAATCTTCATAAATTCAAAACTATTATTTGATTCCAATAAAATTATATTTTTAAAAAAATTTATTTTTCAATTTAATAATATTATTATACTTAGCATTAGTGTAATAATTACAATTATTGTCCTTTTTCTTTTAACCTAATTATTGATTATTTGTTTCTCACTTAGGGTTATAATATTATGTCACATTTTGATACTTTAATCAGGGCTTGAAATCGATTTAAAAATCGTATTTAAATATCGATAAAAATCGTCAAAATCATCTATGTATCTAATCAATTGTAATATCAAAACCAACTATTTCTTTCAAAAATATTCAAAATTTATATTGAAATCGAGAAAAATGCATATCAATAATTTATGCCAAGGTGAAAATCGTTTTACAATTTTTATAATATACAAAGCAATTTAAAATTTTTAAATAAATAATTTAATTTTAAAATTTATCAATAGCAGCTAGGTCTATATTATATTGTTCATATTATGTAGGTTTTAATAAATAACTAATATTTCGATTTCTTAGTCCTGCTACGCAGCCGCGCAAATGACGATAGGTTTACTGTACCTAGTCAGAAATCAAAATTGAAAATTGAAAATTATAATTTAAATGGAAAGACAAAAATGAGGTCAAAAATCTAATTAGAAATTATAATACAATTAAACTGATATTGTGCAACAATAAAAAATAAATAAAACTATAAAATAAATATATTGTTTTAAATTTAAATCAGAAAAAAAAACAAATATCGATAAGTGAAATTGAAATTGAAATCAAAATGTTTCCTTTCGATATCAAGTCCTGACTTTAATCAACCAAAATTATTTAACTCAATATTATTGTGTTTACACTGACTTAACAATGAAACTGTTAAATTATGATAATACGTTAGAGAGGAAATCGATTTAAAACGCAATAGATTTAGTTTAATAGTTATTATTATTTGTCAAAACGTGCAGATTTGCAGTGAATGTGTAATTCGCGAGCGACACATTTAGAATAATACATCTCAAACGGTTCAAACATTATGACAAGGGTTATGAGTATGAAATATTTCACATGAAATTGTCGCTTTGAAATATTTCAAACTTGAAACTTTCACCCTCCTTGAAATATTGGAAAATATATTTTGATAAATTTTTTTTTTAATTGTGTTTTTTTGTAGGTACCTATATCACTATAATTCGACGGTATTTTGTTAAAAGGGCGTTTACCACACTAAATCAAAAAATGCGTTTTTGTCATCTAAATTTTCAGAAAAATCACGAGCATATTTTGGTAAAACGGCGTATACATCTACTAAAAAATAAGACAGCAATACCGAATACAAGATATGCAGACGCCCTTTTAAAAATTAAAATAATCTCCACAGAACTGTTGAAAGGGCTTATACCACACCGAATGCATGCTAATTAATTGTTTACAACCTTCACAGTTTATAAGAATAATTATGATTATTGGTGTTTTTATATTACCAGATTGAACAATAAGTGGTTTTACTAAGTTACACACTGAACATCACTTGTATTGGTAACACTTAATAACAAATTTCCCTCCAATTTCATAGTATCAGTTAACAATACACCGACAAGTTAATAGATACAATATAGTATAATGTATAGATATACAAATACTGCATAAAATTAAAAGGGCGTTTGTAGAAATGAAAATGTTAAGAGGACTTATACTACTATTATTATATGTTTTTAAAAGGGCGTTTATAAAATTGAAATTGTTAAAAGGGCCTACACCACAAACATTTTAAATAATATATAAATTCTAATAGGCAATTTTAGTTCCGCGGAGTCTCGTGTTTAATAAAATGTATAAATGAATGTTCTATCTTAAAAATTGAGTGTTTAATCAGTTTTATTTGTTTTCTGAAAAAAAGTAAAATTTGGTATACACCCTTTTAACAAAATACCATCGATATACTCATACTGATTTCATACTTGATTATTAATATTTAATTCCGGGTCGTGATATAAAGAAGATAATATTATATTTGTTTAAAACAGATAATTATTATGTAATTTGTACAATGTACTATGTAAGAAATATTTCCTTAATATTTTTAATTGACACTTAAAAAATTAGAGGTGTTTACTGCACTTTCTACTATAGTTTTAAATAAAAATTTGTTTTTTTATTTTTAATTACCTATATGAAATATTTAAAAAAAAATAAATTTCATGAAATTTCAGAATCTTAATAGTTAATATAAATAATATACGGTTTTAAGTGTGCACTCAGATTTATCAGGTATTTACAAATGAAGAATGCGTAGCAATTGTCGATGAAATACGATCCGAATTAGTGATTTTAATAACAATCGATGACCTGAGTGTACCTTTAAAAGGAACTGCCATTGCCGACTAGTTCTCTAGCTGCAGCTGATGTATATTACCGACTAGAGTATAATAATAATAATATAGGTAGTTTAGCAGTGTCTAATAGGTAGAGTGGTCTATTTCGTCTGAGTACATATTCGAATCAGCCGCACAGCCATCCCGTTGGCAATAAAGTGCGCGTCGGTGGTGCAAAAAAGGATTAAATTCCATTTCGAGAAATGTTTAATAGCTAATTGGAGAAGGTCTTATCGTCAAGTGTATAAATCCTCAATGAGTGTACATAAATCCTCAACGGTTGTTGTACACAGTCGTACCTAATACATACTTTAACGGTGCGGCACGAATTCGTTCTATTTCACATGTTATATATTAGGTAGGTACATTGTTGTCAAAATATATTATTATTGTTATTATTGATTCACTTGTCCCGACTTAAGTAAGATTTATTATAACGATACGTCGTTTTTTTTTGATAATTATTGTATTACAATATTTGTTGAATATAATAGTATGTTACGTTGTATCGGATCAATTAAATTATTACTAAGCTCATAAATAATAAATAGTTATTCAATAGGTACCTACTAAATAACATTCCAGCACTTACAAATTATTATTTTAGGTTCAGATCGAAGTGAAAAGTTATTTATATGACAATAATGCCCCTCCTCCCTTTATACTTAAAGACCATATTTTCAAATTCTTTCTTGAATTTTTGGTAGGTACTGCTTGAAAAGTGTCTTGTAGCGTTGCAAACTTCTCTTTTTCAAATCATCATCTTTTGAAATTCTCTTTTCATCATTGTCTTGAAAATGTCGATATTGTATCTAAATCAAAATTATTATAAGTAGTTTTGGAGTTATAAAAATGTTTATGTAATAATTTATTAATATCCTTAATAATGGTTTTACAAAAATATAAACTATGATTAAATGTAGAATTTTTTATACTTGTATAATATTTAAAAATATTTATATTGATAGATCAGGAGTAATTACTGACAATTTCAAATCACGTAAATCACGTAAAGTAACCCACTACCATAGACATAGTACACAATGTTATATAACTTAAAAACTACTCGTACGAATTTTGATATACCTAAATTATATCTAGATCTATCAGATACATCAAAATTCACAAAAAAAAGTATCTGCTGAATAATAATTAAAAGTATAAAAGTGGGGTTCACATTTGAAAAACAAAAGTTAGTATTGTCACAAGATTATGCTTACCAAAAATTTCAAGTACTCAAAAATATTAAACTCAAATGAGTTTAAAAATTCTGAAAATCAGAATTTGAATATACCTGTGCACAATTTAAGCATAAAGATAGGGCGAGCATGCTTAAAAATGCATTTTGTATATCGATAGTTCGACAGGTGGTTATGCAGTTGGTTATAAGTATTTCGAACGTTCGGTTTTTGGAAATTCACGAAATTCCTTAATAAAATATAACGAAGAATTGCAAAATAAGTTCCATAAAATAATATATTATCGACCACAAGTTGTTATGAATATCGATATCTCGATTATCGGGTAAACCATCGTGTCGAGTTCAGCTCTCAAAGTCCTTTCTTTGCACGTAACGTATTTTATTATATTATTATTATTATTGTGGTTAAAACCAAAACGTGCTATAACTATTTTTTGTTTATTTTCGGGGAAGGTCACTTTAATGTTTCGTTTGGTTAATGTATATAGTAGAAAAATGAATATGTATATATTATATACTTAAACATTTTTAAAAAATCGAATAATTTCATTTTTTTACTCTAACCAAGCTTCAGTTTAAATTAATTTTATTGTATTTTTCTGTCGTAATATTATGTGTATAATATTGGGTTGTATATACCTATAAATTTTGTAAAATGATTTGTAAATTTAGGCGTATTGTATTTTTTTTTCGTCGTGGACGACAACGTTTGACGTTTATTTCGATGAAAAAAAAAAATTTCTTTCACGGTGAACTGTTGCAGCTATACTGGTAAATTAAAAAAAAAAAATCTGTAAAATATGATACAACGGTTATTGCTTAATAAATATCCGGCGGAATCAATTAAACCCCACATTTTCAAAACCGTTTTAACCTATAACATATTACAGATGCCTACAGCGGAATTTATATTTTTTTGAATTCCCCGCCATTTTATAAATATTATATTATTACATTATGTAGAACTCAATTTTCAAAACACAAAATATCACGATACCATACGGTTCGGATTGTAACCACAGCGTGTAGTGTAGATAACACATTATATAATATTATAGTACGTTCGTGATTTTCATTCGATTGGAATATTAATCGTCGACACTTGTTGTACCTACACACCTGTCGACGACGGTATCTACCGTAATAATTATCATTAGAATCGTAGTTTATTTATTTATTCCCGATAAGGATTTGCGGTGTGGACCTGTCCAATGGAAACCCGACGGCTGTCTACAGGTGATGCCTCCTGCAGGGCTAGGGTTAAACGCGGGGCAGGTCGAGGGCGGGCGGGTGGAGCAGACACACACGATATAAATGCATTTTATTATTTTAAATATTACTAATATTATCTACATTACTATTACAGGCGTACTACTCGCACGGCAAATTGCGCAAGCACTCTGTATAGACGCGAGCGAAAACAAAACAAAAAATAATAACGATGACAGCGGCGATAATACTGTAATAATTACTGCTGTGGCCAGCCACTGCGCAGAGGTCAAAAATTTAGTGAGACTAAAAAAGTTCCATATTAATATTATAACGTCGATGTGGGGAGCCCGCGTGACACGTACCTGCGTGAATAATAATAATTAGGGCTGAGGACTTCTAGTTTTTTCATATTTGTCTAGAAGGCTGGCAGAACAATGTGAATGACGTATAAATATGTTTCATAATGCTTGTAAGTTACGCTGAAAATTGTATTATTTTTTCATATTCTGTCGTTATTGCATAATATAAATGCATATATTTTGAGTATATTAGAAAAAATAAGAACATATTTTGCCAGTTTCCGATCTAATAAAGTCAGTTTGGACAAATAAGAAAATAATTTGAAAAACTTTAAGTGTAAAATGTTATTCTTTAACAAATTAAGATATATTGTACATACATTTGGGAAATTGAATATTTAAAAATGCATTAGTAGGTACTAATCGCAGCATATAGGTCGATTTTCTGGCCGATAACACTACAACGCGAGTAGCAGGAAGTGTTAATTGCTAATAAGTAATTGTTCGAGTTTTTATAAAGTTAACAATCAAACTAACTTTTTATATTTTCATTTTCATAGTAATTGTATAATAATATTATAAACTTTTTTAGAGCATATTTTGTGCGCATATTTGTCGTTTGTTTAGTGCATGCATATTTTCAGGTTTATATAAGTACTAAAAGTCTTCAGCCCTAATAATAATTAATATTTTACGTTCATGATTTTCATTCGATCGAAATATTAACCGTCGACCGTCGACACTAGTTGTATCTATCGTAATAATTATCATTAGAGTCGTATTTTATTTAACTATTCCCGATAAGGATTTGTGGTGTGGACCTGTCCAATCGAAACCCGACGGCTGTCTCGGCTACTACGACAGGCGATGCCTCCTGCAGGGCTAGGGTTAAACGCGTGGCAGGACGACGGCGGGCGGGTGGAACAGACACACACGATATAAATTTATTTTAAATATTAGTTATATTATCGACGTTATTACTATAGGCGTACTACTCGCACGGCGAATTGCGCAAGCACTCTGTACAGACGCGAGCGAAAATAAAACAAAAAATAATAACGATGACAGCAGCGATAATACTGTAATAATTACTGCTGCAGCGAGCCTGCGCTGCGCAGAGGTCGAAAATTTAGCGAGACTAGAAAAGTCCCGTATTATTAATACACACGTGACACGCGTACCTGTGTGAATAATAATAATATTATACTCGTATGGTTTTTTTCATTTATTCTGTATCGGTGACGAAACTCCGGCCGTGTCGGACGTATTTATTTGCGCGTGTGCCCGAGTTCAATAGTTCAACGGAATACCGGATCAAGGCCTCTGCTGCACTGCAGCGATCGCCGCCGTTTACGAAACTCCATAATAATATTATAAATCGATCTGAATAATAATAATAATAATAGTCTCGCCCGCGCTCGCATATAGAAAGTCGACGTGTGTACCCTTTTTTTTCCCCCTCGCGGTCGCCGCGGGCAAACATCCGCTCCGGCACAATTATATATAGGTATATTATGTCAGTACATATAATAATAATAGGTCTGCCACTTAATACCTATAGGTATGCGATACCGCGCTCGCCGTATATATACGTATATAGAATCCGGTTGTTACCGCACATACCGCGGCATCCAGCTCGGGGGCGGCGGGAGAGCGGGTGTTTGTTTTTTTTTTTATGCAATAATCGTTATACATAATATTACAATTATTATTACATATTACTATTATCGTAGGTACAACAACACACGCACGTATGGTTTTTATTTTGTGCAACGCGGTTCAAGGTCGGAAATGGGCACAATAATATACCAACACGGTTCGATATTATCGAAAGTCGTACGAGTGTGTATCGCACATACCTCCTATATTGCTGTAACACTAATACACTACATATACACCGACGGAATATATTAATCGTGATTTATAAGATATTTTTTTCCATCCTCTCTGTCTCTCTCTCTCGCGTATCACAATGCGGCTCATATGTGTGCGTTTGACAGGTTAAGAAACAATAACACACACACACACACACTACACGTGTCGAGTGAATAATAATATTTGCGCGGGCGGCGCGCGATGACTTTAGGCCCAAACACCTTGAAACACAATATAATATGTATATAGTATTATGTAGTTCGGGCTGCCGTGGCGCAGGATATTTCACGACGCTCCCGTTTTGAAATTTGGAAAGGACCGCCACCGGGCGACGTGTCCTGCAGTGGTTGCTGCTGCGTTAAAGTCACCTACGAGCATAATATGATATTGTACTATAGTAGACGTCAGCCCGAAAACGGCACTATGTAATAATTGTTGCTTATAGAATTATAATATCATTCGTGTCGCGACTGTTGTTGTACACCGAATCCCCGAGGAATCGTTCGAGGTCAGCCGGCTGCGGGCTCACATGTTCGCAAGTCGTCGGCATTATGCGTAGGGTGCTCGCACGATTCTCCGATTATTATATATGCATACCTAGTGATATCATGTAGTTGAAGCTGCCATAGCGCAGGATATTTCACGACGCTCCCGTTTTTTGAAGTTTGCAAAGGATCGCCACCGTGCGACGTGTCCTGCCAGCCCGCAGTGCAGGCTGCCGCTGCTGCGTTAAAGTCACCTACGAGCATAATATTATAATATCGTACCACTAGGCCAATGTTTCTTAAACCATAAATATTGTCAAATTTTGTAATCGTTTTAATGTTTTTTTGCGAGTTATACATTTTTTTTAACGTTTTTGATTGAGTTTTGTTTTATACCGCGAACGCGGTGGTTTGGCGATTTCCCTTAGTTCTAGTCGCTGTGAATGCATTTGAATAATATATAGGTATATAATGACAACGGCGTTTTCAAAACATAAATTTTCGATGGGAAGGGAGGATTTAAAATATTATTGAAAACAAAAAACTGATGTTAAATTTCTAAATGTACGTAATCTGAGTAAAATATTTCTTTTTTTTTAGAGGGGGGGTTGTCATCAATCCCCACCGCGAAAAAGTACGGCCTTGGGTAGTCAGTTTTTGTACTATACTTGTACTAAATTTTATGATTGGCATAACTATATATTATATAGCTAAAATTATTTTAACATTGATTACAATTGCTGTAACTATTCAATATTAATTGTACATCAACCATTTTATATGGTTAAATTTGAGTTACTATTTTATACAGTCGAAATTACTATAAAATAAGTTGGTGCAACTATAACTTTTTAACTAATTCATTTTAGTACTCTCAAGTCTCAACTAACCACTTTGTTTGATACAATACTAAATAAAACGTTACGCCAACTGAAAATTATGCAACTATTTGCTATAACCAAATTTTTTTTTTCCGTGATCGTCGTCAGTAATAATAATTGTTGCTAAGAATAATTTATTATAATATCATACTAGTCGCGACTATTTTCATAGTATTATAGTAAGTTGTGCGGTGTGCTGCGGCTTTTGTCGTACACCGAATCCCCGAGGTCAGCCGGCTGCGAGCTCACCAGCTCATATATATTAGCATTATATACACCGCCACATAATATAAGTACCTACTCGGCAGTCGTCGGCATTTTGCGTAGGGTGCTCGCACGATTCTCCGATTATTATTTCGAATCCACACGTTCCTGCGTAAAATAATTTATACACTGCGGGTGATAGGTGACATACGATACCGTAGGTACACTGCAAAATTGTGCCTGTACTGCATATTATAATAATAATATCATCCACCATAGTCCTACGTGGAGAGGTGGCGATCTGATTTTAAATCACAACACCTGCTTAGATCCTACCCGGAGATGTACATGAGCTTAAACATTTTCAATCAAATATTTTAATTTTCTAAAAATCCACTTTTTTTGAAAATTTTGAGAATTTGATTTATAATTTGTAATTTGCAATTTTGTAATAACTACTCGTACGAAGTATTTAGAGTAAAATTTTGGAAATAAATCGAACAATTAATAACAAAAAATGGAAAAATCAATAAACGTAGGAAAACGTTTATACACTCAACATTTATACTGAAGTGAAAATACAAATTTTATAATAATAGATAAAAATTCATATTTATTACCGAGATAAATTAATTTGTATTTTGGATTTCCTATATTGTGTTCAATAGTATAATATTAAAATGGTAAATGGTAAAACGCAAGTAGGTACACGGTTTTAAATATTATTATGCGTAGGTTCATTAAACACGTTATTTAATATCATGAAATTTATTTGATAAAGAAATTAATGTGAGAAATTATAAAAATATGCTTACAAGTTTCATATTTTTGGAAATGTTCATGAAAACGATACTCGTCCCCAAAAAATATGTTTCTATGAATTATGAAGACTCATTATCTGTTGCACTCGAAACTTTTTATTTTTTTGATGAAATAATACTATTTAAAAAAAAATGCAATTTCTCAATTTCATAATGTCACAGCTGGCATCAAGTACATCGCATGATACAAACATTATACGATATAATATTATTCGACTTGACTCATATTCCAACGATTATTGACAATATTCCACGTCTGATTCGATATATCGCCATCTTACGTTGTTGAATCTACTGCACATTCCTACGTAGAATATAATTTATTCACAGGTGACAAGTGACATAATGCCATACACCGCGACATTGTGCTAATAATGTTATCCGCCAAAGTTGAACGTGGGAAAAGTTTACAGAGGTGTCGATCTGATTTTAGGGGTGAAAATACCTATTTATGTATACCTCGTACCACTCATCCCATAAAATATGTTTCCACGAAAATATGTTTACCTGTTACACTTGAATGTTTTTATTTTTTAATGAAATTATTATTGGAAATGCAAATTGCTCAATCCACCCACACTCGGTAAAAAAATATTCGGCTCATAATTATTGGGCTAACCCAGACATGTCAAACTCAACGTATTAACTGGGCCAAATATGTTGAATATAATTTACTAAGTAAGTCGCACGTAAAAACAAATTCATAGATTCACTTGTCATTACACACACCACAACAGGAACAATTTATTATTATTATGTAAATGTATTGTTATTTATTTTTGAAATTACGAAAAACTCAAGTCAAATATTTCTTTTTGATATTTGCGATATTTGACACCTCTGTTTTCTACCACTAACATTTATATTTTCGAAGAAATTTTATTGGACGGAGCCACTTTTAAGACTTTTTATACTCTAATATTATAGTTGTGATACGAAATGAAATTTTTTTTTACTCATTTATTTTACAATTTATATTGGTAGTTGTGGGCCGTGCGTCTTTTACATGGCTGAGATCAACAGGTATCAATGTAGTAACCGTATAAAAGTTATAAAATTATTTTTAAAGTGGCGATCTGAAGGGCTCAATTTTGCGTCAACTTTTCAAAGGGGATAGTGCCACCCCGTGACTGTGGCGTAAAATTACGTGCAAAGACCTCTATGCTCTTTGGGCCACATTATTTATTTACATCATAACTTTGTTAAATTTTTAAAGACAGGGTGGGTGGCAAGAAATGAATTGTGAAAACGCATCATTTAAAATTGAAGTTCTGCTGCCCGCCACTGATTATTGACTTGACTCGTCTATCGACAGTATATAATGTTCAACGTCCGATTCGGAAGTACCTATGTCGTAAACTGAGCATTATTTTCGCGTAGGCCGACCGCATTCGTCGTGATTCATTATAATAACGATGTACCTGTGCCATAATATAATATTATGGTGTAGTGTATTGATACCCAAGTGTGTGGGCGGCGGTCTTGACGAAAATATTGGAATTTCGATTGATAATCACATACTTATACCTCTATACTGCGATGACACTGACAGATATTTTATGATACTTACTTCGTTAGACTTTTAATAATAATTGTATACGCAATCAACGGGGCGTTTACTTCGTTTGTTGATTAACATCTACATAATATTATCCGGTATGAATCCGAGGACTTTGAACACATAATCGTGAGTATACTTACCTGGTAACATATTAAAACGAGGATAATATTATTTTTGGATTTGTTTTAAAAGAATATTATTTACATAATAACTTATAACCACTATAACCTGGGTACAAGTAATAACTAATAGTTGATAAATATGTTCTATCTGTGACGAAAAGAAATGTTTCAAACCAAAGTACGAAATAGACTTCATTGAATCAATTTGTCTAAAAATAGAACACCCACCTAAAATAACTATAGGAATATGGATTGAAAAAAAATTATATACAACAATTTATGACTGCACCAACACAAAGACACATCTTCTATATTGTATTGTTTTATGTATTTATAAATTATAATAATATTATGTAATAACCCTAAATTATTATATTAGCACTTAAAATTTGAAAAATTATCATTTTACTCCACTTCAGAGTTTCGCTCGAAATTTATTATGAAAACGATGATTTATCCTTGTTTTATATAATTGTTTAAGTTTTATGTAATAATATTATGTTACACTGAATTGAACCGTATGACCAACGACTGAGGGAAGTGGGATGAGCGTTCTTGTACTCAATTCTACTGAATTTGCTGTCTACAAAATTTTATTTATATTGTTTGAGGGTGGTCATTAAGATATGAAAAATAAGTAAATTAATTGTGATCAGGCAGCATACCACCATCTAGTTCGATCGCTTAGGAAAATAATTTTTGGTTAAATTTGATACAACGTTCGTTTACCCCACTCCAATATCACAAAGTAGTATTATTAGTTACTATTATATGTATTGACAATAAAAATAACCGAACTAAAGTTCTAGTAAATATTTAATTTTTGAATAAAATCAATGAAATACTTAATTATTCGTTCATTTAAAAATAAATAAATTGATTTTTCAACGGTCACTCGAATATCATATCTGACGGGAGATTGAAAATATGAGTAAATGTTTGATACATTATTTTTTTAGTTACAATATTAGTACAATTTTCATTGGGTTAATGGTTTAATTGTTACACAGTTAGATTTATGAAATATTTACAATAGTCTCAGAATATTACAAGGCTGCAGCACAATAATTTCGAGACATTTGAATTTATATACCTATATACCTACCTAGTAAATATTGTATTGTGAATCAATTAACAGATTTCACTTTAAAAGCCTAATGGTATTTTTTGTATACAGAATAGGTACAATAATATATTTAAAATATTTAATTTACTGAACTTACTTTCTGGATAAAAAAAAAAAACGGTATTGTTGTTGAAATTTTCATAAATACTATAAAGATATAGAAAATTATTATTACCTAACTTTTTATAATAAAAGTCGATCGACACTAAAAAAATTAATATTTTAAATTAAAGCCGACGTTTCAGTCGCAGTTAATTTTGAACTCAATAATTGGGTTGACTAACTGCAGTCACTGTAAAAAGTAATAATATACAATTTCTACACAGTGTGTACAGCTAACATGACATAATTTTTTTTAACTATGAATACACAAGTTAAAAAATACATTGTCTACTTGGTCTTTTTCATAAATTGTTCAAACTACTATTTCTATATTTTATGGCTTAGTTATGGTAATATAATTATTTAAATGAACTACGAATTTGAAGAAAAAAAAATGTTTCAAAGCTTTTAAATAATATGATATTATTATAGATTAGGTTTAATGTACATGGAAATTCTACGAATATTTTAATAATGCGTAATTTATAAAAAAATTAGAGTTACATGTTTTTACCGATTATCATCAGGACTAATGTTTTTACAAAGTATATAATTCTATAACTTTACTGCACCAAAGGGCGATGACAGACACATACAAAAATATATATAATAAATAATTAAATTATATGAGCCGGAGTCCTATACATTTTGTATTAATTGTTATTAAAAAACTTTTATATAAACACTTTATATTAAATTACTTTATTACTTTCTCGTTCTTATAGTATTAACTATGAAAATTATAATGAACACTTTATATATATTTTAGGTTGCAGTGCCTAAGACATAAATTTAAAAAGAAAAACACATACACACACATCACATTAAAATCAATACATTCAACTCTCCAGTCTGCAGATTCAAAAAAAAAAAAAAAAAGAAAAGAAATAAGTTCACGTTTTTAATAATAATAATAATATGTCTAACAGAGTACCTACGCTTAATGAAAAAATATATTTATGGTAACGATTTTATATTTTCAGTGTTTGTGTTATTATAATTTTGTACTCAGATTTAAAATTATTTTATCCGCGATTAATCAGCCTCTAAATTAATCACTAGAGCGTGTTTTGGAAATGAAAAAAAAAAAAATACTTAACGAGTAATCGAAGAAAAATCTAAGTAGTTTGGCGAACAAAAGGAAACTTTATATTAAAAAGGGCGTGTTATTGATTATGATTTTTTTCTTCTTTTATTAAACACAAATTGTGTTCAATAACTTTATCGGCGTGCACATCGGCTGATTAACTATAATTATATTTTATGGGTTCACTAATACGTATAATATAGCTTTTTTTTTATTTTAGTAAAAAAAAAAAGTAGAAACTTTATTTTATTATAATATTGTTATGTACATACATAATATATAGAAGCGGTCTCCGTAATAATATTATTATGTAAATCGCATTTTAGGCTCATAAATGTTTTTTTTTTTTCATTTTTATCGGTCGCTTATTTTAACTATATAATGTCGGCCTACATCCCGTCCCTTCGATAAATACTGCTAACCAAATTTATTGGTACTTTAATATTCATTGCGGGCGAAATACTTTCAAAATGCATTAAAGCACATTAAATACATTTTTTTATGTGTAAAAGTTTTTCGATCCACTTTATAATACAAATTGATATTATTTTTCAAAGTCATATAATAATTATTATTTAGTTCCATCATGTCTTGTATTTCAATACAAATACAATGGTTTTAAATGTTTTTTTTTTCAACTTGTTTTTATACTGTTTCGACACTGTCAATAAAATAATGACTAACAACAATTAGTAATTACACTTAAAATATCATTAAAAGTTTTCATTTCTAATTTACACTTCAATAAAATTATGATATTGTACCATTATTATATAGATGCGATATAGTATACAATAATGAACGCATTATATAATATTTTTGATGAGTTATTTTAAATTAAATTAAAATAAACCAAAACAACTTTAAAAACATTAATTCAATTTAAACCTGCAGCGTACCACAAACACAATAATCCAACTGCTATAAACATATACTATATTTTATGGGTTTATTTTCACTCAAAATGTATTCAATTATTTAGTATATGTCATTCAAATCCAATTCAATTTAATGTTTTAATTAAAATTAAAACGAAATCAACATTCGCTGGTGATCACGTGCGCGCGGTAGGTACCTATATAACATTATTACTACGATATTACGTTGACCGACATCTTCGATTTCCCGAAGCAGCTAACCGTTGTGAACCATAATCGTATTTTTAAATTGCGTTATCCGCCGTTTCACGGGTTTACTGTTATGTTGGTATACATTGTTTAGGATCCCCGATATCGTTAGGTTTTAGGGCCTGCCCCGTCGGGCCGACTATTAACGGAGTCGTCTGGAATTGGCAATTATGATATTATTACGTTACATACACAATATTATAGACACGTGCTCGTTTCTCGTGTCTGTCTAAACATGTCTATAGTCGTGGATATCACGATGTTATAGTTTGGTGGCGAACTCGTTTTTGGCCAACAAATCTCGACGAGCAAAAAAAAAAAAACGAAATAAACGTACATAAAATGTAAATTATATTATATTATAGGCAACAACTATACGGTAGCAAATAAGGGACGACTACGAGTTACTGAAAGTTATCGAATTGGTTTTAGGGTCATCTGCAAGTAACGCATATAGGTAACTATTCCCACACAGCATTTGGGAAAAAATAATATTTTGTGAATATTTCAAAATGCTTGAATAATGAATATTTGACGAATAATATTGTATAAATACTTTCTTCTCATAGTCACGAAATAGTTTACTACCTATATGATTGCATAAAAATGTTGACTTAATGTAAATGTTTTTTATAAAACTTTCAAAAATATGAACTTTTTGGCCAAAGAATATAACTAAAATACTTCCTAATTATTCACGTAACTTTTTTAAATATTTTGAAACCATAGGTTACCATAGGTATGAAATATTTTATGCTGTGTGGGTTGGTTCAGATGAGCTTTTATAATGACGATACGACCATGTTAAATTAACTTTTAAAATATATTATAACGATAATAATTTATGTTCAACCAACAACAATTGCTTTCCCTTTTCACACAGACTTAGGACTGTCTCTAGAATACCCAGCTAGGTACGGTTAAATAAGTGTTGCTATTCAATCTCTAAATACACGGACTTTTTAAACCAAGGCATGTACTTTTCAACGCAAAATAAAATATAATATTAAAAAAGCGGTTAAGTGTATGTCACTCTGCTGTACAGTAAGTTACAGGTGGGTCAATGTATAATGGATTGTATTAAACTTGAATTCAATGATACAATATCACTGTATAAGTAAAACGATTCTGAGCGGAGACGGTTTGTCAGTCTGGATAATATTTTATATTGCTATTATTTATTGTAGCCTATAAGTTGGACTAATATTAAAATAATATTATTATTTTTTATTCGTTTCTATGGCGCTACACAAAACGTTAGAAATTAAAATCCTATTTTTAGCGGCTTTTCGTAATTTGTTGGTGGTTTTTGCCATGGAAAATAACTATCGAGAAAATCGAAAAATGACCTCTCTTAAGTACCATCTTGATCCAATTTGCTAAAAGATAAGATACTATATTATGTTGAAATTGAAGCACTCGTTCTGGTAGAAATTTCGTATACAGGATAAAAAAAAAAAAACAAACACCATTGTAAAACCACTAGCTTCTTCGCTCCGCTCAGAATCTAAAACAGTAAATTAATGTGGTATGGATTTTTGACATACATTTTTGACCCTATTGTAATTTCAAAATTTGGCAGTCATTCAATCGTTAAATGTTTTCACCGATACACTTTCCTTCTAAGCAAGCTATTAGATAATGTAATAATGTAATATAATATAATATTCGTTATAAACTTTCCCAGACATCTGAAAGCCCAATAAAATATCGTTATAGGATTACCTACCGATTTGTACATACGGGAACCGATTCGAACAGTTGTACGATGATAAGTCATTTTTTTTTTTTTTATCGGCAACCAATTCGTTCGTACACTTTAATAATAATCGACCAATAATTCCGTATTATCATCCCAAATAAGGTATACTCCGCGCGGTGTGCCTGCCTACCGTGGTAACAATAAGCGTACGCGGTCGGAGTGTTGCTCCCGTTTTATTTTCCAGGTTTATTAGGTACAATAAGTATGCGGTAATATAATAATAATAATAATAATAATATGTAATACCAAAAAAAAACCGCGTAGGTACGTGTCCATCAATCTCTTTGCACGAGCGTAGACATTCCATACGTGCGTAACAAGTTGCAAAACGTCCGTTTGTCATCGCATAATAATAATATACAATACCTCTGCCAACAGATCTATAGTGCAGCATTTGGGAAATAATAATATTTTGCGAATATTTCAAAATCCTTGAATAATGAATATTTGACGAATAATATTATTATCACGCATTATCGTAATGTTCGACATAATATATTTTGCAAAAAATGCCGGGGTGCGATATATTGTGTTCAAATTGGTTTTTCGACGAACGGAATATAAAACGAAAGATTTTATTTATAAAAATTTGACAGTCAGAAAATATAATATTTTGATGCCAACCGTATTTTGACGACTAACATTTAATATCATAAAAATAGAGCGAAACCTCATCTAATATCAAAAATCATTTACAAACATGGTAATTCAATAATATTTTTGAACATAATACGAAGTTTTTTTTGATACATTTGAAATGTAACGTTTATTTGGACAAGCCGTAGATTTCCAATCCATTTTTAATAATTTAATATACCTACCTACTTAATACGTTTTGCAACAAAAATTTTAAGTGCATGACGTATTGCGGTATTGCGAATAATCGATAGTTGGACTACCACATTATACACTTACCCCGAAACTCAATAAGGTTTGTTTCAAAATGGAAATACTTAAACATTTTTTTTAAAATCACTGTTTTGAAACTTGTGAAAATAACACATAGCGCACAGAATCACTTCACACACCCTAAACCGTAAAAATATAATTAATACAATGTCACTATTGTGTGCGAGTGTACGAATGATTCGTAAGATTTGCCACTAATCATTGGACTTACAAGTTCGGCAGTTGTGTCGTGAAAATCTATACAATACCAATTTACAATAATATATTATTATTATGTCTTCGCTGAATATATAGAACGTGCGGTTTTCCGAATTCTAAACTTTGTTTAACTCGACTAACTTTTCAAAGAACATAATTGAGTTGAGAAAATTCAAATATTTCACTGCAGCGGAGCGAGGAACAAAATTATTGTTTGACACGTATAATAAAGTCCATAGTTTAAAAAAAAAACGCTCTCTGAATTCAGTTACTAATAATTACGATATATTATAAATATAATATCAATGTTATGGTTACAATAATAACATTTTAATTATTTATTTCTAATTGTCCTCGGTCGCCCTCGTCACTATTCCCAATATATTTAGTGGTCTATTCAACCGCGTGGTATATCACTTGAAGAAGTTTGAAAAGTAGGTCAGTACTTTTTAAATTCCTATCGATCGGTCTGAATAATGAAAATTTAAAAATTCGAGTCAATATTACATTACGAAAAATTATTATAAAATATTATTGTCTATGAATAACATTCAACCATAAAATTATCATTTTTTTTTTTTTAATTAACCATTTATTAAAAAGTATATTTTATAGAAGTTTCCTGTAAACATTTTGTTTTTATCTACCTTCGACAATCAAGCTTGTTTTGAAAGTAGCGAGTTATTTTCTCATAATTTTGTCACTAAAATACATCAAAATAGAATGAAAACAAAATACATACAAATTGTTTACAATTGAGGCAAATAAAAATAAAATTGTATAAAGATTTGTTGTTATCAATATTATCTATTATTTACTCAAAGGTGTTTCTTTTTTTCTATTTATTATTTAAAAATATACTTACAATTTATACTACTACAGGTATAATGAGTAAGTACGTGTGGTGACATAAAATAACATTTGACATAGAAACTTTAACTGTAAAGTAGGAAGGATCCCAGCAGTGCCACCTGACAAGAAATTAGGATTTATTTTATTTAAAATTTTTTTTTCTTAGTTTACCAATTTTTTTTAAAGCATTGAGCAGGTCTCTTGGCTATTGCCTTTTTAATCTTTTGGGGATGATTGAGGTAGAGGATAGACTTTTAATTAGTGGATTTGAATGAGCGCGAAGCTTTAAGGTGTTTCTTAAAATTAATATTTGGACAGTTGATGCTATAATTTCTCATCTGTTATATCAAACGTTTACCGCTGTAGAATTTCCTCATCCGTCATAACTGTATCATTACTGATACAGTATTAGCCAATAGGTTACCACGGCTAACGACAGGTTTGAAATCGGTAACCGGTGTCAAAATTATTTTTTGACAATTTCGATAACGGTTTCAACCCCTGGTTAGGGACCGTCTTTACTACGCCACCGTGTTACGCAGAAATGTATTTCGCATTTGTTGTCAGTATAGTACAAGTCTACAACGTATAATAAGTGTTCGAATTCGTTTTCAATTTAATGTTAACAATATTCGAATAAATGCTGTATTATTTATTTTGAACTGTCAAAGTTAGAATGGAAAACTTCAATAAAGCAGTAAATTACAAAAAAAATGAAAATAATTTAACGTTATAGCGCATCGGTAGGTACCCATCACAATAATGTTATATCAAAGAGTTACGAATAAAATTATTAAACGTTTCCATCAGTTACTAAAACTAATTTTAACGAGTAAACTGGAAACGTGAATATACATATAAATGTATAATAGGTACATAGTACTATGTATATTGTATAATATAATGCTTTATCATATTATACTCATTATTACTCACTCTTTATATTAGTATTCTCCATTGCGTATTATATAATAAAAATTAAAGTTTTTTAGCGACGAATTTATAATAATCGCACTTACATAAAAACACTTTACTCTGAGGACAGTTTAGCACGATTCGACTACTTATACCGCAAGCCTTACAATATATACCTAATAATAATAATAATAATAATTAATACCCGGAAAAAATAGGTTAAACTATCAACATATACTCTGCGGAGTGCATTTACACCCATTAATTTGATTTATTCGCCGAGACTTTTGATTTCAGTAATTGCTAAGAAAGTTAAATTCACCCGATAGCCCTAAGTATAATATTGTGGTTTAATATTGTGGTCGTACTGTTTCTTGGCAACTTTTTTTCGCAATGCTTAAGTGTACTCGTAACACTTAAACAGTCGAAACGTTTTTGTTGAAAACCAACAATAATAAAAAAATAATAATAATAATAATAAATAACAATCTATTAAAATATATGGTCAGTGTTTTTACTAATGTATCCATATAATAATGCAGTGTTGTTCGTGTAACCACTAATAAACATAATAATAATAATATGATCTATATGACTTTCGAATGTACTGAAAATGTACTTTGACACAATAATATAATATAACGCTGTTCTATATTATATTAATGATTTAGGAAAGGTATAAATTACAAAATATGATAACTACGACGTCACAGTCTCGTACCTATCTCCGCGAAATAGACCAAACTGAATAACAATAATAATATTATATTGTTATTATGGCGGAACACCTAAACCGTTTATAGGACTATAAAAACACGTGTATGCGACGAACCTGCAGTGTATATATATAGGTACTATAACTGTGCATATTATATAGGGTTTTAAAATTTCGTGAAATTTATTTCCATGAAATATTTCGTTTACGGGAAAGATAAAAATAAATTGTTTACTATAAGTAGGTATCTAAAAGTTTATAGTCGTAAACTTATACAGCGAGCGAACATTTTTAAAAGTTGGTATACATATTGCATCGAATATAATAATCCATAAATAATCGGTAAATATAATAGTCCAACAGAGGGACTCAACTAATAAGTTCACTATCGATATCTGTGTTGTACTGTATAATCAATAATCATCCCTAATCGTCTAAACGTGTATATAACCGAATATTTTTAAGAAAACAAATATTTATCATAATATTCAAGAGTGAAATTGTTAATTTTGAAAATATTTCAAATTAAGAACCCTATGCTTACACTAATCATTATAACTGAGAATAACCAAAATACGGTCGCCGTCAACTCGGGTTTTTCACAAACATATCAATCAACAATATTGATCAAATTAATTGTCGATTATATTAGTATTAATTATTATTAAAATAATGTCAATGACCAAATAAAATGTATCCATAGACACACAAAATATCGCGGAAAACCATATTAGACTTACGCCGTTCGACATGATGAGAAATAGCACGTCCCAGTTGAAGGTCTATATCAGGATAATGTGATATCGTAACAACCATTGGCGAAGTGAAATATTTTATAGAACGATTAATTTTTTGAATGACTTACCACCCCTTGACTACAATTTAATATAATACTTATTATGAAAGTTATTATTCTTATTAAATATCATATTCAGAGTCATTCATCCAGCCTTACCAAATGCATACTTATATAGTGACAGTGCTGGCCGGGATGGAAGTTGACGGGAGAGCTATTCAAGCCGCTAATCAAAGACTATCGTTAAGATAATAAATAATCCAGTTAAGACGTTATTGTGGTCCAAAGGGAAAATTCGAGTCGTGGAGATAGAGCCCCGTTTTTATTGGTTGTTGTACATTGTTATTTTGTGAAAGGATATTATCCCACAATATTACATTATTGCCGCCGAATTCGGACCTAATCGCCAACAAGACCGCTAATAAATTTTCTCGAGCAAACTAATATATGCGACCTTATTTAAAACGACAAAAAACAAACAACAAGCATTGTCGTTTAACATACAAAACATATTATATATAAAAAACATTAATATAAAGAAAATAGGTAGGTACAAATTCAAAGAACTCGGCCTGTGTTAACAAAATTAAAAAAGTACTTAGATTGTATTATTATAGTATGGGTGGGTGCCTACCCAAAATGTATTTTTGCCTTAATTCTCTGTTTTTCTGAGAAAAAGAACATAATATTTAAAAGTATTTTATACGCCAGCGGTGGTGACATTATTTTAATATGTAAAAAGAGATTAAAAATCCAATAGCGAAAGACCGAAGTCTGTGGACACAAATTACAGTTTTATGATTATAATACGAGTAAAATTTATACCTGGCGTACACCCTAAGTAACCATAAAAATGTTTTACAACTATTATAGGCTATTGTAGGTTTATTATTCTACAACAATAATTGTTTTTATATTATGTAAGTAAAAAAAAAACTTAGCAAAACGCGCATCTCCCGTAACAGCAAAATTGTATGTTCCAGCTATTGTGTTGAATACATTAATTATTAAGAGAAATGCTTTTCAGTCGTAAAATCACACTCAATCGCTCAGTATTGATAAAAACCGTTACATCTTATAATTTATGTCAATGTTCCGCGCAGTTAATCGACCAAACATAATATTACAATATCATATTTTAACTCGGTTATTAGAAATTTTTAATCCAGCACAATTTCGTTTATCTGTGGATACAGAGGTAAAATTAATATACCGGGTGATTCATTCAACGCTTATTCTTCAGAAATTATTAATGTTTTTGAAAATATCTTGTCCGCATGGTTTCAAGTCGTTAACGTTTTTATTAGAAAATTTTATTTTCATGCATATTATATTTTATACTTATAGTTTTTAAGTTTTAATTTCATCTTCAAAAGCGGAAAGTTTTTCTGAGTATTTCAGTATTCGATACACGAAAATAGAATTTAGAAAGAGTATAGTTTTTGAGTTATAAATATTTAAGGTTTAGATTGATGGAGTAGTGGACAAACGTTTTGCGGAGTAACCGATTACCAGTCCACTCCGCTCATCAAAACCTTAAACACTATTATAACTCATGAACTGTACTAATCAAAAATTTGATTTTCATGTATTGATACGCTTAGAAAAATATTCTGCGTTGGAATATGATATTGTTAGTACGTCTTTGTCTTTCAATAAACTCAAATCATTGTTAAAGATACTTACAAAATAAAAATAATAATTCGGTTATTTTTTAAAAATGTTGCATAGAAATACAATGCAATACATGTGACCATGTATTGTTTTATTGATATTGAGCCCCTCGTTAAACGTAGGAAATTATGAAATGATGTACTTTGGCTTCATAAGTTATTGATTTATCAAATCGACTGGCCTGAACTTCTGATCCTCGTGTTAACACGCATGTATCGCAGACATTTTACCTCTCTACCTACCGTCAAAATTACAGCCTTTTCGCTCTAATCAATATGGAATGCTGACAACAGCAAACGCGTTAAAAAGTTTTGATTTTTTTTTAAAGATGACTCAACCAGGTTAGTCTAATTTAAGTGATATATTAACATTATATAACATAATTGTAAATTTTAGTTAATTTATCATTATAATTACTCTGATCCATCTAATATTTCTTCAATCCAATCAAAATAATGTTCTAAGAATTATATTGAACAAAAAATCTTTAATTGGTTAATCAAAAATAAATTACACAACTTTAGGAGTTCTTCCGTTAAGGTGCTTATACAAAACATTTGCAATATTATTCATCGTAAAAAATATAATAAGCACATTTAACAACACAGATTTTTCTTAATACTAAGAGATCATAGAGCCTATAAATTACCTGTGTAAAGTACACGAAAAAATCTTTTGGGCAATCTTTTGTAGACTATTTAGGTCCAACCTATTTTAACCAGATGCCAACTCTATCTGAAAAAAATATTCATGGCGGTGAACTTAATGGGAAAAAGTATAGACTATACGTGGCTGTTTTCTGATTTGATTACTTCTTAAATTTATAACATATATTTCGGTGAGTTTTGTTTTGATTTTTTTGAAATTTAAATTTAAAAAGTGTTAGTATTTAATTCGAACTATTTAGAAATATAATAATTTTTGGAAATGATAAATATCTTGACATTTTTTCTATTGCATGTTCTTATTTATGTTTTTATTAAGTTTACTTTTTATGTATTTTCTTTGTATTATCCATCTCGTGTTATTCCATGTTAAATTATTTTTTTCTTATTTATATTTTAGAAGGCTGTGTCTTTTCATGATTTTAAGTTAAAAAGTGTATCCTAATAATTCCTATTTCATTTTATTTATTTTATCAACTAAGCATTGTCACATATGCATTTGTCAACTCTCTACTCCGTCACAAGCCCTGGCTTAAATTAGTAGATATATTCCTTATCTATATTTAAAGGAAATAATAATAATAAAAGAAAAAATCTATATCAATATTATTAAGTAGTATTTATATATTTGTTTGTATGTACAGAGTATGTCGGTCATTGTATATTATCAATAAATAAATAAATGTAAAAAACATTTATACTTTTTCAAATAACGAGTGTGGCGTTCAACGATAAAATAATCGCTCGGTATTATTAGTTTGTGCATATTATTATTATTTTCGATTGCAAAATATAATATTATTTGTTTTATTTATTGAAAGTCGTAGTGCCGTGGTGGGTACTAATATAGTAGCGATACTAATAATAATCGTATAATATAATAATATGATATAAAACAAAGTAGTCAATGGCAACGACTATATTATTGCACACCACTCGGGTGAACGTTTTACATAATGTTACTATAATAACACGTAGGCCTGTAACAACCTGTGTGCGTGAAATATGCGAACGAAAAAAATCTCTCGATAAGTGCCAAAAATTTCCCTTGACACTGCCACTACGGACAGTAGTAAGTTACACCGACGATCGACTCCGCAACTGTTGTGACCATAATAATATTATGGTCTGCGAAACCAGTCGGAATATTAAAAGTCGTGTTCCGTCTCGACGTTTAGGGTATATTATATAGCCGTCGTCGAATAGGTAGATCGACAATAATTAATAAATAATACGATTATAATATTTATATAAAAAAAAAATAAGTAAGCGCGGTGCCACGTGTGGGTCACGCCGGTCAGACCTATAATTTATTTCTAATGTATTACGCGTGTCTTTAGAATCGGATCGCATAAGTTCGCGTGGTATATTATAAAATGTGCTCGGAATGTTTTTTTTTTTTTTTTTGTTATCATTACGGTTTTTTGGCCGACCGCCGCCGCCGCTGTAACGAATGATGCAATCCGATAAAAAAATAAAACAAAAAACGAAATAGAAAGTATGCAATACGCGTATGAATGCTCTGCAACACACAAGACCAATTAATGAGTTCGGTTTTTATACCGAAACATATTATTCGTAATATTATTAAAGTCTTCGAATATTATTATTTTTATTCCATAATATTATGGTGAACACATTTGAAAAGTTCTTATTATTGAGCCGGGCCCGTTGCCGGTTTTTCAAATTTTAAGCAATTCTACGAAATTTGAAAATTATTTTGATATTATTTTAGTTGCCTATTGTAGAATTGTCGGATTTCAATAACTGTTTTTCTATCTGAAGGAATAAGATTTTTACGGACCGCATTGAACTCCGATATTTTATTATTTTTTTTTTAAATAATGAGAAGAGTGTTGTTCCTTGGGACCCTTAACAGCTATAATTATTAATATTTCACGTTTATGCATATTAACAAAATTGTAGATAATATAATAAATCTTTACAAGAGTTTTTTTATTCTAAACCCTAAACCTTAAACCCTAAACTGCCTTATGATATAATTTTGAAGACTTATTATAAAGTTTGAGATTAAAATATTGGAAAAATGGAGTGCCATGTGGCTTTTAAAATATTACCCTTCATTAGTTAAAAAAAAAAATTATTAAATTTGGTTGATTTTACAGAGCACTAGACAGCGTCATTATTCTCGTAGAGTTTATTTTTGAAGTGGACAAAATTACTTTGGCACCGAGCGCCTTTACAAGACCGTGGCAGGTTAGGACTATCTGTTTATTCAACGACGAAATATAATAAAATTAAAAACAAAAAAAAATAACTCATTTTACTTCTTAAAATGAAAAATTAATTCGTTGATTTCACGTAAGTTAAAAAAGAAATTTAGTAAAATCACAGTTAAGTTAATGAAAAGCCGAAAGTAACTAGTTAAGTTTAGTTAAGTTAAAAAGTTAACTTAAACATTTAACTCGTTAATGCCCAACCTTGCATATTTGTTTATACTTTTGTAGATTTAGAATCAGATTGTATAATAGAGTTCTAAAAGATATGCCACAACATCATCACCGCCACATCAATTGATGAAATTAATTATTAAAATTGTCATCAAATATTTCAAATTTCGGTTGTTTTTTTTTAATAAATGTACAGTAAATTATTTTAAGTTTATTTTAAATCATAAATTAGGTAGGTGACTAATAAAACGTTGCATTAAAAAAATAATTTTATATATCAATTTTTAAGAGCATTATTTTGGTAAAATGTATTTTTTTTTGTGGGCATTTTCGACGGTTTTTTAGATCATTTAAATCCGGGCCTATTATACTATATTATTACTGTCGTGAAATCGCCACCTTTTGCTCTCACGAATTGAATTATTGTTCTCATTTTAATATGACATTACAGATCACTGAGTCGCTCTGACCCGGTAGTCGTTTAATATTATATAATGTGCGTTATCAGCTCCATTTCAGTTTTGGCGTGTAGCAATAGTTAACGATTTGCACCGTGGCCGAATATATCGTATTACATTTTATATACGAACGGAGTCGTTAAAACTTTGGATAAACTCGAAACTCCGTTAAAAATCGTCAACGCGTACTATAATAATATTATAATTGATATCCAAAACTATAAGTTTTCCCCCTCTCGCGAGTCGCGACGAAACAACAATGTTATACGATTTTAAATTAATTGTTTTCTCGTTCACACGCCAATAATATTATAATAATAATACCGTATAGGTACAATATTATATTATACAATAGGTATAATAAATAAGGTTAAACCGAACGCATGAATGTCGTGAATTCGCGATGTACGTAATTGTGCATCGGCGCCCCCATTAATAATAATAATATACACTATCGATTGTTAACAGTCGTTTATATTATTATTATCACAGGTAATGCATTATAAAATATCAAAATGCATAATATATAATGTGGTGGTCGCTGGTAATCATTTCTATGTAAGAGTAACCGTACTAACCCGCCATACTTACCCAATACTTTCAAATACGATTTCGTAAATCGATTTTTAGCCTAATTATTTCGTCGGCCGATTTCTATACGACCAATCAATATTATGATATTTACAGGGAACCTTGAAAATGAATGGATTCATTCGTGCCTATTCGAATCGTTAGGATTTCACTACGATTCTATTCGCATAATGATTTATTGTTATTGGTTTTTATATGCATTTTAATATTGCGATAATAACACTCACTATATATTTAGCAGTATACACATTATTTTTTTGTTACCAAAATAGCAATAGTGAAAAAAAAAAATTACCGAACAAAAATACATTCACAGCGTTATGTAGTCTTTTGTCGGATATTTCCAACCTCAGTTGTATATTTTAATGTTCGATTTTTCTATGAGATCTAGCGGTAATTAAATTGCATCATAATATTATAATAATGACCTATATTACATTTACAAAACGATTTCGTTATTCCAACTGTATACAATACCGATAAATGTATTGTTTTGTATTTAATATTATATTTTAATATTCTCGTTATCACATAATGCAAACCGCGAAAAGTTATTCCGATTGTCACTGCGCTATTATCACACATTGACAACTTAAACAATTTACCAAAGTTTCATTGTCAATCTTATTATCTTCCCTTGTTTTCGACTAGTGGTGGTATTCATTTATGTTTAATAAAGAGCCTTGGACGACAAGACGAAACTTCAAATGAAACATGCTCCACAGTATAATATTATAATATACATAAAAACATGCGCGTTAGTAATAGTTACGTTATACTCACATATGCATGCACGTAGTATTAAATGTATGCATATTTTTATGAGACAGATGGCAAGTTCTTCAAACGAAAAACAAAAGTTTCCAAAAACGGTTTAAATCCATACTCAGTGGAGAAAAATGTACCACCACTATCTGACGATAGAACCTCATCTTACAAATAATATTGACTTAGCTCCGATTTTAGAAAGCCACTTCACTACGTTAAAATTATACAACTGTCGATAAAGCAATCGAATAATAATAATAATAAAAAAAAAAACGTTTATAAGTTTATATATAATTTCATTAAAAATATATTTAAAAAAAACACTTTTAACTTGTGCTATTATTTTTATTTGAAGAACGTTTATAATATAAATTGAAATAAAAAAAAAGGAAACAAAATAAATTGTATTATTGGTAAAACATTTGAAACAAAACAATGGAAAATGTAAAAATGTCTCAATCAAAAATCTATAAATGGAGTTCAAAAAATATTTATTAGTTTCCAAATATTTATTTGGGTTTGGCTGCAAAGAAAGAATTTAAAAATATAATTTTTATCATTTGGAAATCGTGCGATTAATACAATTTAATATTAATTTCTGGCCCACTTTCTCGACCGTGTCAAATATAAGCTTATAATTTTTATTTCTGAAATTATCTTTTTAATAATTTATATAACGATTAAAAGGAGGGGGACATGGTAAGAGCCTGCACGTGGCGTCCCCTGCATCGCAATATTTGACTCCATACCAGGATCAAATATCGCGAACTAATCTTACCAACACCGGTGCTAGGCATTCAAAATCGAAAAGGACCTTTTTACTTTTTAGGGCCACCTCCGCCAGAAATTAAAACCCCAGCACCGGAAACGATAAGAAGAAAAAGATTAAATTGAGAAAACATATTTCTGAATAAGGAATCTGCTTCAAATATCAAAGAGAATAAAATACATTTTTAATTATTTAAATTCTTTATTAGATTACAATTATTACAGTATCATTTTTTAATTTTGTAATTATTGAAAAAAATATAACTATTGTTTAGTGTAAATATTTCATTTTAATATTATATTTTTATTTCATTCTAGTTTTTTATTTGTAATTTCTTTGTTCTGAACAACTGCTGAAAAAAGTCGAAACTATTTTTCTTTGAACGTGGCCTTGATTCATCATTAAAGTCAACCGCATAAATTCCAAACTTCTTCCTATAACATAACATTGTAAATTTAAGTATTTTGCATAGTAAGTCTGTATATCTATTTAAGCCTCAATTTCTAAAGTATACACAAACATTATTTAGTTAAATGAATTAATTACCAATAACCAAATGCGAATTCGAGAGTATCTATAAACGACCAAACACAGTAACCAAAAACATTTATGTTTTCATCCAGTGCTTCAAGTAATTTATTTAAAATACCCTGAAAAAAAAAGGAATATACAATTCTGTTACATATCAGCTTATAAATTATAATTTAGACATTGGATAAACAATCTACGCGATGTTCATAAACGCAAATCAAAAAAAATGATTAATATTATTAATTCTGCTTATCATGAGATATTGTAAGAATATAATTTATATTAAATGTACTATAGTAGGAATACAGCTTACAGTATGGTAAGCTATTTTTTTTTCACTTTCATCAATGCCATCTTCTTCGGGAAATCCGTTTTCTCCGATGAATATTTTTGGATTATTCATAGTTTCATTTAACCATTTTAAGCAATTTAAAAATCCTTCATAAACCTGGAATTATATTAATTGAAAGTTTCAGTGATTAATATTATTGGTTAATTAGGTATTCGAATAGAAACAATCAAACAAATATAATTATTTTACTTCAGTTTCTGTGGTATTATTTAATTCCATGAAATATCCTCGATCTCTTCTTTTAAGATTGAGTTCATTTGAAATTTCTTCATCGGTCATTGGTCGCACTTTTACACTATTAAAATAGTTGAATACAATAAAATCGTATGACCCTATAACAACAGTTTGGACATTTTAGTGTAATGTTCAAAACTATTTAATAAGTTTTGAATCTTCGTAAAAATTGAAAATTTTTTCTCCCTAACACTTAGAGTAGGTATTGCTAAAGAAATAATTTGTATTCTAGTGACTAGAATCTAATGTCACTGAAAATGTCAACGGTTTAACGTTGTTAATACCTGTAGGTAGCTTTAACGTTTTGTATACTATTATTATAATTATAAAGTAAGATAAATGAATATACAAAGAAACACGTAAAACTTATTACTAAATTGTAAATATTATGTACATACTACAAGTTAATATAGACGTGCAAAAAAATTAATTAATATGATTCAAGTTATGCCATTATTGCAAGTCTTATGCGCAGGTTATATTTTCACATTGGTTTCCGGAAAAATGGGAAGAGACTCTAAATAGCAATAAGGAGATTTGGAATGTCTTCGATAAGAAATCTAAATTTGCTTTGTCGTGGTGAGAGGTGAGGCCCGTAATGAATATTCAATATAAGCTTTGTTTAAAATTTGAACGCATTCAAGACGTAACTGGTTCTTAGCTAAATACGGATGCCAAACTATTGATCAGTATTTCAATAAAATACATACGAGGGAAAATGAAATGGAATCCGGGCTCCTGACTGTCTTAAACAATGTTGTGTTATTAATCAAAGAATTTAAATTTCTCTATTAACTATTTTGTCGATGTAAGGACTAAAACTAAGATTTGTCGATAGCTAAAATACTAAATCTTTAATGTCGGTAACACGTTCTAAATTCAAAGCCATTGAGAACATGAACATGCGAAGACAGAATGGGAGCGTGCAGCAAATATTACACTAATGACTGAGGTATGTTTAGAAAGAGTCCTAAATTAGAAAGCCGCATCCAGAAAAATATTTATTTCTCTCAACTCTCTGTAGTAAAACAGAACTGTTGCTATACTAAGTACCCGTTTGAAATATTCATACATTGTTTCAATATAATCAATTTTATGAATTAAGTAGGCCACTGGGAAATTTCGTTTCCGAAAAGGGAGAACTAGAGATTTAAGATGACCACCTTGAGGTACGCCAGAGATAGATCCAAATAATTCATAGGAGGAGCCTAAAATACAAAATAAAATTGTTTCCTTTCAGTGCCTACGATTTAATTCTGTACAAGAGTGGGCTGCCAACATTCAGGTGCTCCAGTTCATTTATTAGTATATCGAGTTTGTCTTTTGGCTTTTGGACTCAAAGGCTTTTGTAAAATCGGTATAGGTAGTGATTAAATCTATTTGAAGACCTGTTTCAAAACTATCAACAATGAATATTGTTAAAATATACATGACGGAATCCATGTTGCTAGTCGATTAGCACATGATTCCACCTTAGCACCTTAGAATATTTTTATAAGCTCTATATTGTAACTTGTAAGTATATTTATGTTTAGTAAAACATAATTTGGTCGTATCGTACATACCTTTAATTAATTCTTGTTGGTTCTTTGTAAATTGTTCGACACGATCGATCCGTATTTTTTCTCGTTTATTGGTTTTATCAATAGTCTCTAAAAATGCATCTGGGTATTGCCCCGTAGATAGCACATGTGCTATCAAACCAAACTAAAAAAAAAAATTTGTTTAATTGTAAGAATATTAACATGTCTAATGAACAATATTTTAATGAATAATTACTGTTGATATTCGTGCGCGTTCAGCAGCCTTTTGATGTTCCGGATTATTTGGATCTTTTGGGTAGAACCAAACTCCGTCTATGGTTAAACTTATTTGTCCTAATACAAATTATTTAGAAATTATAATAATTATTATTGTAGTTATTTATTAAAATGAAAATTGTGTGATCATGCATTATGCGTGAGTACGTTTTTAATATTTTTTCATTATTTGAAAAAAATGTACACAATTTATATTATTTAGTAGGCAGTATTACTGATTAACTAGATTAGTTATAAACAAAAATATACCATTGATATAATACTATCATGGCTTACCTTGTTGATTTTCCCTGAACTCTTCGTTGTATAATTTATAAGCACTTGCATTGACAATAATACAGTGGTGTAACACTTGATAATCTGAATATCCACTAAATAATGGTTCTTGGTAACCAGGAGCAAAATGCTCAGAACCATATCCTTCAGCCGCTAAATGTATGTCTGCAGTCGTTGTCCAATATTTTACCTTATAGGTTATAATTTATTGGTTAGCCAAACTCATGTTATACAATTTAATTTCTACCAATATAATAAGATTATAACCCGCGTACTTACTCTATCTCCAAAACTCTCAAAGCAAATTCTCGCATAATTTGTATAAAATACATAGCTAGCCGAATTTGCTAGTCCTCCGATTTTGTTGAATTCCGCTATCATATCATAGTGGTACAACGATACCTAAATCAAGATTTTAAATATTAATGCACTGTACAACATATTGTTTAGTTAATGTGGGTGCAATATGTTAGGAACATTATTATTTTCTTTTTTAACCTCTCATTAATAATTATTATTATTTATTATAATCTTATTATATTACGATACTATAGAATTGTTCAAATACCATCGGTGTGATTCCATTTTCGATTAATTTGTCAATTAGATTATTATAATATGCTATTCCAACTTTTCCTGGTAAATGGTCATGAGCCATTGGAATAATCCTAGTTGGACTTACGGAAAATCGATAAACTTGAACCTGAAATTATATGTTAATAAGTACCTACGCACTTGTTAAGTAGCGAGTACTATTGAAAATGAAAACTATTAAATTGTTGTCGGAAACTGACACCCAATTCCTTAAGAAGTTTGACATCTATGTCCGTTTTGTGGTACGTATCCGCGGCTACATCACCGTTGAAATTAAAATGTGTACCATCGTTAATTGCAGTTGATGGAAATTCGTACACTCCCATTCCCTTATATATATCAGCTAATCTAGGCTTAACACCTTTCTCTATGTATTTTTCGATTACAGATGGTGGTAAGTCTAAGAAGTATCTGAACGACTTGTTTGCTTCATTTGAATGAAAATAATGGTCCCAGATTGATTCCGCCTTATCTGAGATTAAAAATATTTCAGTGAACCTTTATAAATAATATTTATATGATACAAAATATTATAGAATCTATGAATTCGAAGTAGAAGTATATAAAATATTCTTTAAAATGCTTAATATAGGTACAAAAGTCCACGCAACGAAAACTGGCCGGTGACCGGCACGACTCTAGCGGCCATTTCTGGATGTGCGGGCGGGCGGGTCACGAGGGTCACCGGCCAGTTTTCGTTGCGCGAGCTAAAATTGTTTTTTTTTTATAACAATTGTAAATTTAAATTTATAAAGTTATATTGTTATTATATTAAGACAAGTATGAACCAGTTGGGTGATAAAAAAATATATTTTATCAATTACCACATTTAAAATATTATAAACAAGTTTCAAACGCTAAAGATTTAACAGCACAGTTTCGTCTAAAAAATATACAAAACAAAAGTATAATATAGAATCTCGAGTGAAGTATAATATTTAAGTATTTTATCATATAGCTTACATAATTGATGTATTATTTACTTAAACAACATTTATTAAATCAAGTACATTTTAGTGTAGGTAGGGTTTACTGTAGTGTATAGTAATACGTTTTACATAGTTTTCCGCTGTGTTTGTTCTTGTGCGTACCTTATTACTCACCCACGTAATATACTATATAGGTACTCTCTTCTACCAGCTTCCTTTGCTTATATTCCGCTACATAAATGTACGACTTACGTACATTCACGTTTTAAAATTTAATAAGAATTAATAATTCAACTTTAAAAATATTTGCGTCATGATTAGCTCTGTAAATTGGGTATACCTATTTGATTTTTGAGAAACACCAAATCAAACATTTTCATTTTTTTTTTTGGTAAATCCAAAAACTGTCGAAATCATAATAAATGTAGCTATCTTATACCATTATTTTTATAAAACTACAAAAGTAATGTTTATACTGAAATAATTTACCAATATTTTAGGTGGGTATTATGAAAATCAAAAAAAAAGTTATTGATGAAATTATGATGGTGATGAGATTCGGCGGTTCACAACTAAGCAGATAGGTAGATTTATGCAAGGCTGGACAAGTTAACGATTTTTTTTACTCGTTAAGTTAAGTTATTTTAAAATAATAAAGTTAAGTTAAAAGTTACTCGTATTTTTTTTGTTACTTCGTTAAGTTGAAAGTTAACTTTTCAAAAAAGTAACTTAACTAAGTGTAAAGTAAAAATTTGGTAATTTGCAAAAATAAAAAATTTAGACACATTATATGGTTTATTAGATAGTTTTTCTATACACTCAAGAAAATTACTGCGGTAGTTTAAAATGATACATCAAAAAATTAACGAGTTAATAAACTTAATTTTTACTTTTGATTCGTTAATGCTCAGCCTTGGATTTATGTTATTATTATATTTTACTTTTTAATTTACTACTTATACATTTATTTTTAATACTATATATTTTACTCTACCTATTGCAGTATAATATTCAGTAGGTATTGATTATAATAATATGACAAAACATTATTTGTTCATCATAATTCATATTATTTAATAACGATTCACGTTACAATTATTATCCATAAATTCGATTATGAATTATTTTGCCACAATCACAACTATACATGAGTGGAACATTAGAGTTGGTAATTTAGGAGCGTCCATATAATATTTATCATGTAGGTATGTATTATTGATGAATTATTATATACATCTTATGTCAGAAAACATTTTTATTTTGAATGTTAATAAAATTATTGGCAAGATAACTAAATAAACGATAAAACTTTAATAAGGTACAGAACATTATTATTAATTATTATATGTTCAGGTATTTAAGTATTTTTTTGTTACCCATTGGTATTTATCATGATCTTGTTTACAGACATTATAAGCGTTAAGGTAGCAGAAATTGATATCATTTCAAACTGTATGATCTATTTTCGGATGTTTGTTATTTTAATACGATATAAATATGATTTTATAATAATAAATACCTAGGAATTATTTAAATAAAGTATATTATGTTGTTCACTTGATACTATTGTAAATTAACTGAATGAATAACGTTTTAAATTTTAGATAAATATTTAAGTAGTATTGAGTTAAAATTAATTATAGTTATTAATGTAAATTATATTTTTTTTTTATTAATGATGTAACACAAACAAATTGTAACGTTTAAACAGAAATTGAAGAATCATAGCCCAATGTAATTTTTTTTTCAAATCCCTGCATATGACATTGTTTAATACGTCTTGTGATGGGGACATTTCCATATTTTTATATTTTGGTTTCAATTACCATTGACTAGCAAAATGTATAGCAAATATAAGCTAGTTAGGTACCTGTTTTAAATTTAAGATACGCAATCTAATCTATCAAATAGACAAGGAATTTAAATAAAAATTATCGTCTTTGATTTAAAATTTAAATACAAATATTTTAAATATTATACCTATACATTTTCACAAGGTACTAAAAATAATATTATTACATAGATACAAAATAAAATCTAATTTTTAAAATTAAAATTGTTTATAATATATAATATATATATTATATTTTCTATCATTATCTTGAAATTTTTATTTTTAAAATTTAACAGTCTTTCAAATAAAATTCATGATTTTATTTTTTAACAAATTAAAATTGTTATGAGTTGTTACCAAAGACATTTGATATTAATTTTAGAAAATTAACTATAGTATTCAAACTACCAATACTATTGTAGTACAACATTTTAGGTAACACATAAATCAATCACAAGCAAAACTTACCTTCATTCCAAGCTCCTTCTACTTGACAAGCCCCAGTCGCCGTCCCAAGTAGAAAATTATCAGGAAATTGTTTAGTTGATACGAAACTGCCAACTAAAAATTTTTTTAAACATACATGTTAAAGGTTTTGTTTGAAAAAATATCTTACGATTCGTTTTTATAAATGCCGTTTTAGAAGAAAAGTCTAACAATAAGTTAAACTATTCTTTGGTCTTGTTTTAAATTATATATAATAATTAGAATGCAAACAGTTTAATTATTTTGATATTCGTATGAACTAAATAAACCGTGAAATTATAGCACAAATACGTGTTATAACTTTAAAATATATAAGACCACGGAGACAATTATTTAATGTCAAACAATATATATCCAACCTCTTCCAATTTTTGTAGTAAGTGTGATGGTCGTGTACCGAAGTGTATTAATTTAGTATTATAATAATACCTTACTATGAGACAGTACACAATAACGTTTAAGGGGATCGCAAACAGACAGTTTTTAATGCCTTCTTATTTAATTTGATTTTCGAATGATCAAAATTTTAAATTTAGTAAATTTTAAATATTCAAAAAAAATATATTGAGCTTAGGAGCAACTACAGGACTACCTAGTTAGTCTATGGATTACTATAATAGTGTTACGGAAGTAAATAAAACAATATTAATTTCATAAAATCAACTATGAGTAAAACTAAGACTTTAAATTTCCCAAATCAATGAAGGATAAAACAATTATGGAAAGGCACTTACCTTCTTCAGAAGCCATATTTTTAGATTGTAGAAAGACTTAACTTTGGTAAACTAAAACATAATAACGATTTACAAATATTGAGAATAATATTGTATTTTACTTAATTATTATATTTAAAATATTACTGTTCGGGTAATATGAACATACTATGAGATCGAAAAAGTTCATATTTTACGTTGATAATATAATGTGCCAAATAATATAATTACCAGTTTGAAAATGGAATGGTCAACTCCCACGGCTTGAAACTATAAAGTAGTCAAACGGTTTACAATCATCTTTTATAATATGCTGAATGAAATTATTATTATTATTAATTATTATATTATAATAGATAAGTTTATCTATGATGGCGGCTTTTTTTTCTGTAAATGAAATAAACTAATTATAGTTTATTAATTTATGACCATATTTAAGATTATATGCAAAAAAATAAAAGAAATGTGTATATTTAATTTATTGATAGTTAGGAGAATTGTTTATTTATTATTTTGTTTCGTAAGTCTTATTTGTAATCATAATAAATCGAGGTCAATAATTTATGTGCACATGGAAAATAGTTCAAATACTGTTTGTATAATATTATATAAGTTACATGAAAAGTTTCATGTTAGGTAAATAAATTCATCATGTCTTGTTTCATTGCGAGAAATATGAAAGAAAATAACGATATTGTACTCATACAAACAAATCTGTATCAGATTTTTAACAGTCTAAATAAATATACTTTGTACCAGTAAATTATGCAAAATTATGTTTGTTTTAAGTATTTACATATACATGTTGATACTTTTTAGTGCACACGTACTTATTATACACATTTAAGCAGTTATAATTCACACACATTTGAGCATTATACTACATACGTGCCACGAAGTATGTTTCAAATCCCTACGATTTGTGATTTTCGAGTTACAATAAAATAACTAAGAGGAAAAATTGTTATTCAATTTTAAATTGTAAAATATATTTAAAAATGTTTTACACAGTCACCTAACTGGCTAATTATACTATATTATATTACATTAGATATAATCTCTGAAATGTACATAAAGTTAAAATAACTTTTAAATTTTTTTGCTATTAGGTACCACCATGTTTTAATTATTTGAACAATAATTATTCCAAGTTGCTTAGTCTATTATATATTATTATTGTTATTTCCATGATATTATCTAGAATCACGTTTTTTTAAATCACTACAAAAAAAAAAAAAAGCAAATTGACTATTGAGGAAAATGGACCTTAAATTGATTTTCATATATTATACTAGAAAGATAAAGATTTAAATTAACTTCCAAGTATGATTTGAAAAAAATGAATTATATTTATATTATATCGTCTCAGTGTAGTACAACACCAAAATTCAAAACAAAGTGAATGCAAAAATGGATATTATTTATTTTATTGATAGTCTAAACTCTAAAACATTATAACAGCGGCTTAAGTTATTATTTATGGACTAGGCAAAAAAAGCGAAAATGCAATTAAAATTTAAAACACATTAGAACATTCAACATTTATCAGTTTTGATTTTATTGAGGGATGTGTCGAAAATCATTCGAAATTCGTTATTTACTCAAACTCGAATCAATTTTCTACTCAAATTAGTTTTGAACTATTGAACTTTAATCAGATAAGGACACTATTCTAAAATCAAAAACTAATAGTTGTGGAGAGGGGGGGGGGGGTTATATGGAAAATTAGGGCTATAATAATATTATCCTACGGTACCTACTGCTATTTATATTTCATAAAATATAAATTATATTATTTATTATAGTATCGATATCGAACTTGATTTTTTTTCGAATCGTTCAAAATAACATCTGAGTTTGAATTATTCGATTTCAAGTATTAATTTCCAACGAGCTAAGAACTGTTCACATTTCTCGATGTTAGATTTTCTAGTTCGACGAGTTCGTCAACTGTTCCCTAATTTTGATAGTTATATAATACATAATATAATAATGGGCAAACCACATTAAAATAATATGTCAATAGTAAAATCAATAGTAAGTCTATAAAGAAAATTCACCTACCAATATATTTTATATTACAAGTTTTTAATTCCGGGAATCATACATACCGTAGGCGTTATGATTGTTGCATGAAATATAAACTTTCGATGGGGGACGGAGTGGCCGAGCGGACTAAGGCGTCGGTTGTGACGCGCACCGTCGCCGGTTCGAACCTCGGCCACGAGCGGCACTTCTCTTCGGACAGTAACGATGTCCGGAGAGAGGGGCCGCCATTCCCCCCCACCCGGGCACGGCAGATACCTACGGGTGCTCACTTGAAAATTCTGCCAAACTAACAAACACACGTGTTTAAAACCTACAGTACCCTCCCCCACATTTAAAAACCACCCAATGGCCCAAGTATCCGTGGGCTAATTAATGAAAATAAAAAAAAATTTCAATATTGATAATGTATGAACATTTAACAATTTATTACTGAAATGAAGTTCAACGATCTATTGGCTCTATATACCTATTATATACGTTTAATGTTTATACAAACTTAATACGAATTTGTACATTATATTATACTATAATATTAGCAACTCATTGACGTGTGATCTAGTCTTAACAGACAACAAATCAAATTTTGGAAATTTAATAAAATTAAAATATAATATAAGTATAAATTATAGTGGGGCAATTCAAATTAAGGTCCATAAGTATAGCTGCTGATTTATTAAAAATGTATTATATATTTTTAATTATATATTGTTTATCACCAGCAATATATAGGTTAGGTTAGGTTAGGTTAGATAAATATTATTAAATCTTATCTCTGTAAACGTGAATGTTAAATTTTATTGTTTTTAATAAGATATACTATGTTATTTATAGCAACTGAAGATGAAGAGCTAATGACGCCGCCTTACATCAATTTGATTTACAACAACCTCCCATTTAACATTAATTGGATCAAAATAAAAATTTAAACACGGATCGACGTAAAGTTTTCGCATGCTAATGCCACCTGTTATTAATAAGGCTATACCGACGCGGATAAAAGTGAATCGCTTAAAACATATTACGCACGCCGGCACGAAATATCTACCGAACAGGAAAGTTTGATGTGGGGGGTACAGGGTGATTATACCAAGCAAGTTTCGGCCGACCCTGTTTACAGAATTGGGGCTGTGGACAATCGACCAACAACCATTGGACCGACAGAACAATCGACCAACATCCAAAATACTGTGAAGACAATCAACCGACAGGGTCAACCCACCGACAACCAAAATACCTACAAGACAATCGACTGACAATAATATTATTATTAGTAATTAAATTTCACTTTTAATTTATATTTTCATTTTAAAAATCTACGCATAATGTCAATAATACATTTTTTTTAAATATTGCATAGTAAAAATATAAAGTCAAGTATAAAAATAAATATAAATTTAAAAAAATAATTCGTAATATTATAAAAAAATACTGAAAATACTAAAAATAATGTATAAATGCATGCGATTGTAGAGTGTACATTACATGGTTACTGGTTAGGTTGTGAGCAATACCTCAAAGGTACTCCAGACGTGTTTTACCTTCGCGATTGTTAAAAGCAGTCTTCAAACGCTGTTCACGTTTTTCCTGAAGATTTGTTGGTCGTTGCTTTGGAGCTCCTCGGAGAATTGCTTCGATATCTGCATCAACCTTGACTTGTTCTTTCTGAAGTTCCTTAATCAGTGTAAACAGACTTATATGAGCCCTCCCTACCAATTCGTTCAAACACCTCCGCATGATTAGAAGTCCTAGGATTACCATTATCTATAAAATTATGATAACAGTATTCAGACAAACTTTATAAATAATTGAAAATTATTAAATACAGTATTATAATATAGGTACCAATGTTTTCATAAATTGACCACAATAATGGAGGAAAAAGTGGTTGGTAGTTGGTACCTATGTTCGGTGTTGCGCACTATATGACGGATTTTACCTGATGCATAAAAATTATTGTAAAAATAATATAAATAAAAATAATTACTTACATTTGTTATTTACATTTTAATATAGAATTGGCAATAGAAACTGCACCTCGACTAGTTTCTGGAGCATGATCATTATCAGTCCTTAACTTATGTATTCCATCAATTAGAATTGTGAACGCACGTCTTTTGCGTTTATAAAGAACTTTTTTTTCACAAATAACTTTTCTATTTTTATCCTTAACCATTAAACTATTATTATATTAACATAGTCATGAATATACATTATGTACAGATTTTTAAAAAGAATATAAATTAAATGTGAAATTAAATTATTACTTATAATTATTATTGTCAATCGATTGGGTTGTCGGAAATTGACCCTGTCGGTTGAATGGTTGTCGGTCGATTGACCCAGAACCACAGAATTTCACTCTACACCAGGGACTGGAACCTTACCGAAAATAACCGGTTTTGGAACCGGGACCCTTTGAATATTGGAAACCAAAATCTCACCAAAACCCTAATTTTAATTAATTTTAATACCGGAACCTCACCGGAACCCTTATTTAAATTAATTTAAAAACCGGAACCGATACTTTTACTTTATAATTTATTTTTACATAAGAATAAAACCAAAACAGGTGATAAATTTTATTTTTAAGAACCGAAATGAGCAGCAAAAAAAATCGATTTAGACAATTTGTCACTGGCTACTACTTCATTTTTTTGTTGGTTTTTAAATAGTTTAAAGTGCTTCCTGAAGAATTGTATTAATTGGAAATGTCTTGTGGTTGCAAGGGAAAAACGGGGATGAGCGTGCTGAAGAAATCACGCTGCAGTATACCGCGAAGTCGGGAGTCGTGGCAGTCGCTTTGACGGATGCGCTGGCATAAGCCTCTAAGTCGGAATCGTGTTTTCCGAGTAACGATTAGGCGATAGTTGATACGATGAGTTTTCGACATTGAAAACTAATACAAGTCGATATTCCGTATACGGCCGTGCGTGATTTAGTAAGGACGACGCGTAAGAATAAATGGAGAGAAGAAAAAAAGATGAACACCGCCTCGAGCATTATTATAACATTTTATTAATAATATATAAATATAATATTATTTATTTTGACGCGCGTTTAGCTCTCAAACACGACACGCGATGTATGTAAGACGCCAAGTCGCCGCGGGTACTTTTTCGTTCGTGACATCGTGCAAAATATATAATATAATATAATGTATACCGAGTATACCGTGTATAATATGATGTGCGGTCGCGTATTCGACGGCGAAAAAGCGAACTCACGGCCACCGATGACTTTCCAAGCGTATACCTACTTAGAGTGTCGGAAACTGGTCCAAGTGCACACTACAACTATTATACAACAGGTGTCCGTGCGACGACGCGACGACGTTCGCATAGCGAACCATTATTATAATATTATAACATTAATAACTATATTATTATCGTGCACGGCGAACGTATGCCATAATATGGGTCGTATACGAGGTAATTTTTAAGCATGTCCACCATATTTTACTATAATTTTTTGAAATTCTTAAATACCTACTCTAGAAGACCATACAATTTTTGAACACTTATATTTTGTACGACTTGATGATGTCTCCGGCAGTTTTTGGCTTTTAATTATTACGCAGATATTTTTCTTGAGAATTTTTCCGCGTCTCAATCAAAACTCGAATGAAAAAAAATTATCCACTATATATAACTTAAAGTAAAAAAAAGTGTCGGAAACTGGTCCAAGTGCACACTACAACTATTATATAACAGGTGTCCGTGCGACGACGCGACGACGTTCACATAGCGAACCATTATTATAATATTATAACATTAATAACTATATTATTATCGTGCACGACGAACGTATGCCATAATATGGGTCGTATACGAGGTAATTTTTAAGCATGTCCACCATATTTTACTATAATTTTTTAAAATTTTTAAATACACTAGAAGACCATACAATTTTTGAACACTTATATTTTGTACGACTTGATGATGTCTCCGGCAGTTTTTGGCTTTTAATTATTAAGCAGATATTTTTCTTGAGAATTTTTCCGCGTCTCAATCAAAACTCGAATGAAAAAAAATTATCCACTATATATAACTTAAAGTAAAAAAAAGTGTCGGAAACTGGTCCAAGTGCACACTATAACTATTATACAACAGGTGTCCGTGCGACGACGCGACGATGTTCGCATAGCAAACCATTATTATAATATTATAACATTAATAACTTTATTATTATCGTGCACGACGGACTTGTGACATAATATGGGTCGTATACAATAAACATACTATAAACAATAGTAAAATCATCATTGCCAACATGCAATTTGTATTATTTTAACTACAAAATTCAACTATAATAGTTTGTAAAACCAATCATTATTATATGCAGTTCAACTATATTATTTATTTATAATGTTACTATATTATTAAAGTTATTGAAACTTCACTAGTCTTGTTGAAATAATCAATAATACAGTAAATATAACTATATTTAATTTAACTATAAAATAATAGTGAATTTTTTTCCGGATATACAAGGTGATTTTTAAGCATGTCCACCATATTTTTGTCCTCATATATTCAAGTATGGGAAAGTTAATGATGATTTTTAATTGAGTTAAGTTAAGTTGATTGAAAACATTTTAATAAGTTAAAAGTTAATAGTTGTATGGAAACTTACAATTAAATTACTAACTTAAGTTAGTTTTTTTTTTAATTTATAAATAGCCAGTAATACGGTTTAAAATAATAGAATAAATAATAATAAAATAAAAGTAAATGCTTATGCAATATTATGAATCATCAATAATAATTTTATTATATTTATTATTTAATTATTTATAAATTAAAGTAACTCGAATTTGATTAAAAGTAATTCGTTTTTTAACAAGTTTATATCAATAAAAACCAGTTAAGTTAATAAATATTAAATTTTAAAAAGTTAATTTAACTTTTAACTTCGCTTCAAATGTTTAACTCGTTTATGACCAGGCTTTTACATATTATATTCCGATTTTTTGGAATTTTTAAATGCGCACTAGAAGACTATAATATTTTTGAACTCTTGAGATATTTTGTACGACTTAAAGGTTGTTCCCGGCCCTTTTTCGCAATAAATTATTTGGCAGATATTTTTTTTGAGAATTTCTACGCGTCTAAATCAAAACTCGAACAATTAAGGCACCACAGTGTTTATCTTTGGAATAAACGTCATAATAAATTAATAACTACTCGTTTAGATTTCAAATTAGATACATCAACATTTTCAAAAAAATTATCCACTAAATAATTTAAAGTAAACAAGGGTCGGAAACCGATAGAACAGTTTCTGTGTGACGATTTTATTTTTCAATACACTCGAAACCCATAATTTTTTAATTATTGAGATTTTTTTTACCACTTTCCTATCACAACAACCGGTTTTTCAAATAAGACCCCCCCCCCCCTGTTTTTTTGTACAACAAATAATTTAGCAAATCATTTTTTTGAACATTTTGATGTAACAGAATCAAAATTCAAACTAGCAGTTTTCGAGTTGTATTAGTTTGTGTACTAAGGTCTAACCTTTGTATAATATGATCAAAGGGTCTAACTGTCTAAGGATAATATATCTATATGGTAATGGGTTAGGTAGATGTGGGGATTAGATAATTCTAAAACAGCTATATCATGTCTTACTGCACGGCCAATTATGCAATTTCCATAAGGTCCCGAACCTTGGTATATAATAATAACAGTAGATCGATTTTTGATTATACCTACGGAATAAAGAGCAAAGAGACGGCCCGAAAAGTCCGTTGTTAACGAATCAATTGGGAAAAATAAATCCATTTAAATACTTATACCTATATACAACTGCTTTCGTGCGTGGCCTGATGAGATGGTATATTATATTTCATGGACATCGGTTGTCGGTAAGGTAAGGTAAGACGTGGTAGTGTGATGGTTACGGACGATAATAATATGTACACTAATATTATTATACTGCATTTTATATACCTACCTACCTAGGTAGTTAACGATTTAATAATGGTAACCGATTTTCCGCAGACGAAACGCGTCCGTGGCATTTTAACAGCGTTCGCGTGTCGAGTAGATCCGAGAAAAATATTCAAAAGTCAAAAAACGACCTCGTTCGCGGGCGACACGACAGCGAATTATATGTATTATATACCAAGGTATGTTGTACTGCTATTCGGTAATATCGATCCACAAGTTGTATAGGTCCTCTGTTCGCAACACGATCACTGCAGCTCGCACACAGTATAATAATATTATGTACAGGGTGATTAAGCGAGCATGCCTACCTACCCCCGATGGAGTCTCCTGGTGGTACAATCTTGTGCTTTTCAAAATAACAACGCTCGGTTTTTTAATATAAAATGTTGAGTGAATTTTTTTTTTTTTTTAATATTCAAAAGTCAAAAAACGACCTCGTTTGCGGGCGACACGACATCGAATTATATGTATTATATACCTAAGTATGTTGTACTGTAATTCGGTAATATCAATCCACAAGTAGTATGGGTCCACTGATACGACACTGACAGTGTTACACTCTTCATAACAGGATCACAGCAGCTCGCACACAGTCAAATATATTCAGGGTGATTCACCAATCAACCTCATGTTTTCCTCCAATCGTGCAGTTATTCAAATACTTATACTTAGGAATTTTTAAACACACTTACAGACCATAATAATTTCAAATACTTAGGATTAGTTGACTCTAATTAAGGAGTCTCCTGCAGTGGTGGTACAAACTTCTGTTTTTCAAAATAACAACCCTCCCTTTTTAATTTAAATTGTTGAATGATTTTTTTTTTTAAATATTGAAAAGTAAAAAATATGACCTTGTTAGCGGGCGACTCGACAACGAATTCTTACACATTATTATATACCTAGCTAGGCATGTAGTACTGCTATTCGGTAATATCGATCCACAAGTTGTATCCGCGGTCCTCTGTTCGTATCACGATCACTGCATCTCGCACACAATATAATATCTACAGGGTGATTTACCGAGTATGCTCACCCCCATGTTTACCTCCAATCGTGCAGTTATTCAAAAGCTGTTTTTTTGGAATTTTTAAACATTATACTTATAGATCATAATTTTAAATTCTTAAGTATTTTAACACTACCTAAACAATAAATACTCATGTATGGTCCAGTGGTGGATCTTGTACCTGGTTCTCTCTTTGTAACACGATCACTGCAGCTCTTACACAATTTAATATGTTTAGGGAGATTCATCAAGCATGCTCATCGCCATATTTTTCATTAAATTTTGTAGTTATTCGAAAGATGATTTTTGGAATTTTTCAATAAACTTATATTGAAATACTAGACCATAATATTTTAAAATTCTTGAGATTTTTAATATTACTTACTTAATATTATGTAGTGTCTTGTTTGCTATTGGTGAATCGCGCTATAGGGATACAAGATGGCAGGAGTAAGCTTAATAAAATCGACTAGATTAGATCTTAGTTAGGTATTTTTCGGTTGTTTAGTAATCGTTTGGGATAATTAATAAAATGAATATTAATTATTAAGACGATAATTTAATTAGTTATAAAAAACTTGGGTAGATATAAGCGATCTAAAGAATTCTAAGACCAAAAAATTTTAAAATTCCAAACTGATGCATTATCGAAGAAAAAAGTGGACGAGCATGCTTGCGGGTGAATCACCCTATATAATTTTATCTGTACCTACCTACCTACTTACCTACCTACCTATGTTATTATTTATCACACCTATTTTGTAACAGTTCTAACTCGCTATTCACGCGTACCTATATTATATAAATTGTATCACAACAACTTATATTATAGTTACGTACACGCGTGCGGCAGTGTTGTGGCATCGCATATATTGTTCGCATATTATTTAGATTTCAGATCATTACGATACATGAAATAGAGGTGCTCGTTTGGCATTATTATTGTATTATACACACGAAATATGACGACGGACGCTCGAGCGTTGCGACATCGCGGGCGGACTCGGCTCGACTCTCGTGGGGTTGCATCTACACGTGCTCTGCCGCCGCCGCCGCCGTTTCGTTATTATATTATTATATATTGTGTATAGGTACTCGAGAAGCCCGAGTGTGTATAACATTAAAATAATACCTAGATATACCTATAATATTCCACGCATGTAGAAACGATCGTCATCGGACCGAGTCGGAACGTTTCGCAACGGTTCGTGATGGACGTGTCCATATTGTATATCGTGTGATCGTCATAATAATATTATTCGTACGTAGGTACATAATAATAGTAATACAATGTATAGCGATCGACTAAAACCTCACGACGACTTCGACTACCAGGGCGGTCGCTGTTGTTGAAAACGCTCCACCTGAACCACAAACGAAAACGTTTCCCACGACGATGAGCTTTTCCGTCGTCTTCTCCGTTTGTGGCTGTTATCAAGAGGACGTTACGCGCGTCGTCGTATCCATATTCAACAAGTGTGTAACGTCGACGATTTTACGCGCAATACAGATCACGTTTAGCTCTGTCAGTATAAAAATTACAATGAATCGACCACTTGTAAAATGTAAAGCCGAGTTCTCGTAGGCTTTTTATTATATTTCAATTTTAAAGCGAGTTACGAGTGTTGTAAAATCGTAAACTGTTTGCACGTCAGATGTAATACTCGTATAAAGCCATAGCTATAATATAATCCGCTTTGAAATTAAAACATAATGAAAAGCCTATGAGATGCCCTAGATAAAATAATCTTGGCTTTAAATTGTATAATTCACTCTAATTTTTAAACCAACGGAGCTAAACGTGATCTGCTGAGCGTAAAATGTGCTATATGTTGCACACTTGATTATTGCGAGTTGGATGTTACCAAGTATTATTGTCGCATCGCGACGCACGTTTTCAGGCCGACCTGGGGCGATATCGGCAATCGTTTTATTAATATTATTACCTATCATATTATCGTAATAACGAGAGACGAACAAAAACAACACACAGTTACATTTTTAATCATTCAAATTGCAAAACTCCTGGAATCGTGGGCCGAGTCACTTGATCAGTCGCTATCAGTTTAGACCAAACTGACTTTAGTGGGAACCTGCCTATCGTTAAACTGCAAATCATTATTTAGTCGCGTTTTTAAATCGATATTTAAAATAAATATCTGTCAAATAACACTCCCTGTATACGACCGCTGCTCCTAATGGTAACTTTAAATAAAATTCTGTTATTATATAATTTCGGTAGTGTTTGAAATTATTCACACAAACGTGAAACATTGAAATTTTTTTAACATAATTCATTTATTTTTTAACATTATGTTCAGTGTTCTAAATTCTAATGTAAGAATTCAGTAGGTATACAATAGACATGCATACTATTTTATACCTACTTGTATCATTTAAACGTAAAAAAAAGGTGGATAAGTGGATGTCGCTCTGCTGTACAGTAGGTTACACGTGGGTCACTGTAATGGATGGTGTTAAATTTGAATTCAATGATATAATATCATTGTATAAGAAAAACGATTCTGAGCGAAAACTGTCAGTCAGCCTATGATATTACTAAGTGTATTTGATGATATTATTGTGAATAAAGTAATTTATAGATAACCTATTTACGTGGAGCCTTGTTTTAAATTTTCAATCCTTAACCCTAAGCACTTTTACTGTCCTAAAAGGTGATGACAGACACAAAAATAAAAAATTAATAAAAAAAAAACACACATCATTGTAAAATCAATACATTCATCGCTTCGCTCAGAATCTAAAAAATATTTAAACATTTTTAATACCATTTTAAATGTATAATACCAAAGGTTATGTATATACATTTAGGTATCATACAATTATGAAGGTGATTTATGACAATCATATGCAAATATGAAACTATAAAACGTATTTAAAAAGAAAACGAAATTTAATAAAATACTGAAATATATCACACATTTGAAATATTTCATTTTTTTAAAATTTTATGAAATGTTCAAACACTACATTTCGGGATTGTCGAAAACCTGAACTACAAACATGAAGAAGGTTTCCCAAGCTATTGATAGTGAGCTTTTCCGTCGTCGTCTCCGTTTGTAATTATTAAGAATTCGATTCAATCGGTCGCTGCCAGCTTAGACAAAAAAATCTTCAGTGGATATCACCAAACTGCAAATCGTTATTCGCGATTGTGTCATACATATAGATAATAAAGATAGAATACGACATACTCGCGGAGTAAGATTAATGTTTCAATAAATTGATGTAATAAAAATTTCAAAAGCTCTTCCAAAGATTTCCTAAATTGTCTTAAGCATTTATAAAATTATTAAAGTATTCCCTAAATCTCAAACGCTATTCCCGCCCAAGTATTTTGGCAATATACTATAAACTAACGAACGAAAGAACAAATATGGGTTGGTCTTAGCAATGTAGTTTTACATATACAAAACATTTGACAACCATCGTATTCAATAAAATTTAGACAATGTTAGGACTAACCTTCAGGTGGTATAAACTATGAATTAGAATTTGTCCATAGTTCCTAAATTAGCTAACCCTTACCTTAATTTATGACAAAATAAATAAATAACACATTTATTTTGTCATGAAGCAGGTAACAAAAATTATAAAAGAAAAAACTACAAGTTAGTTCTTGTAGTTTTTTCTTTTATAATTTTTGTATATTATCGTACGTTGTTTTATCATAATATTATGACATTATAACAAAATGCAAACAAATCGCCTCAGGACGCCGTATTGCCTATAATTGAAGACCAAATGTTTATACATGCCTGATATTGGAATGTCGAATCCATTCTTTATTTTCTATGGTCATACCGCATTAAACGTGTATTATTCGATACGTTTTTAAAATAAATATCTGTGAAACGACACGGCCACTGCTCCAAATTGTAACTTTAAATAAAATAAAAAATATTTACGTACATAAAATATTGTTATTGTGGACTGATATAATTTAAGAGTGGTCGTGGCTGTCGAAAACGCCGCCACGACGACGTTTCCCACGATGATGCTCTGGCAATGAGCTTTTCCGTCGTTTCGTTTTGTTATTAATTATTACGAATTCGATGTTACCAAGTATTATTGTTGCATCGCCACGCACGTTTTCGGGTCGACCTGGGGCGGTATCGGCAATCGTTTTATTATTTTTATTTATTACCTATTATATACAACGAAAAACGAACGAAATCAAAACACGTTTAATTTCTCATAATAGGTACCAGACATTGTCCTACATAATTATTTTTATGATATTATAGAGAGGACGATAAAATATATTATCAATGCTCATAGAATCGTCGACCTATATAGTCACTCAATCAGGACCTCTTTCCAGACTCTGTCATTGCCACCATCGAAGTTGTCGTCCCTGCTAATTATTCGGATAAAACAAACTTTAGTGGGTATCTGCTATCACTATAAACTGCAGATCATTATTTAATCAACCGACGATGATTAAAAAAATATAGAACCATTGATAACACATTCGTATTTTATTTTTAAATTTTAAATTATAGAAGAATTTAAAAATACTGTGGCATTTCAATAACGATCGTTAATACAACATAAATTATAACTAGTGTTGTTTTAGTGTATTTATTAAAAAACTAAAAAATAAATTGTTATAATTAATACTTAGGTACTTATTAAATAATATATTGTATTTAATCAATAGCCATGTAGGCAAATATTATACAATAGTAGGTTGCAATATTGGCTAGCAAACAAGCGTTGAAGGTAACGAAAATATTTCAACTTTTGTGTATTTTTTACCTACTTGTATCATTTAAACGTAAAAAAAAGGTGGATAAGTGGATGTTGCTCTGCTGTTCAGTAGGTTACAAGTGGGTCACTGTAATGGATGGTGTTAAATTTGAATTCAATGATATAATATCATTGTATAAGAAAAACGATTCTGAGCGAAAACGGGCAGTCAGCCTATGATATTACCAAGTAAATTTGATGATATTATTGTAAATAAAGTAATTTATATATAACCTATTTACGTGGAGCCTTGTTTTAAATTTTCAATCCTTAGCCATAAAAGTTAAACATTGTATACATTTTTAACTACAAAATAATTAATAAATTATAAATTTGATAAATGTTGTCAACATTTGAACTTTAAATGCTTATAAAAAATAATTGTGCCTATGTATTTTTAATATTTTTCAACCGCTATTAGAACGATATATCAGGAGCCTTATATTAAATGTTCACGCTTTTTTACCTAACAAAAATTTTTTTATTGATATTCATAGAAAAAAACTAAAAAAATTGAAAACTGACAATGTCCGTAAACCGCTCAAAAATAGTCAAAATATTTTCAAAATTGTATGGTGTATAGAAAATGCTAATATAAACATTCAGTCAAAATTTCATGTCTCTACGGTCATTTTTTTTAGAGTTACACCAAAAACCAAAATCGATTTTCTCGAAAACAGATTTTGCGTAAAAATTCCCGTTTTTCCTTAATTTTTCTTTTGTTTTTCGCGTCGCTTTTGAAAACTACTGGGAAATTTTTACTTTTGACCCCCCAAAGTACCAACTAGATTCACTTTCCTATCAGAAAAGTTACTGTTGAAGAAAATCCGAGCACTTTTACTGTCCTAAAAGGTGGTGACAGACACAAAAATAAATTAACGATCGTTAATACAACATAAATTATAACTAGTGTTGTTTTAGTGTATTTATTAAAAAACTAAAAAATAAATTATTATAATTAATACTTAGGTACTTATTAAATAATATATTGTATATAATAAATAGCCATGTAGGCAAGTATTATAGAATAGTAGGTTGCAATATTGGCTAGCAAACAAGTGTTGAAGGTAATGAAAATATTTCAACTTTTGTGTAATTTTCTATAGACAATTATGAGCTAAAAAAATGCGTAAAGTGAGTGGATTTGTTTATAGCCTACCCTGTTTATTACAAAAAAATAACCACAAAAAAGGCCAGGCACACTCAAATGTAAAATTTTATAGGTCCGCCTTAGCGAGATCATTATTTAGTGACGATTGTCTCATACCTTACGTGTAATCGATAGTTTTTAAATATCTGTAAAATAACACTCCCTGCTACGGTCATTGGTATAAAAGTATAACTATTTTGAACGGTAACTTTAAACAAAATAAATATATTTTTATAATATATAATATTATATTCTATAATAGACTGCGATATAATTTCAATGTTTTAGTATACCTAAAAGTGATTTTAAACTTTCTCAGTGGTAAACTCTGCCGATGATAGTTAATAGAACATAAATAATACGATCGTTGCAGCAAGCATAATATCGAAAATATAATTACTTATTTGCTATTTGACCTCACGAGGTTGTCACGCGATAGTACGTCAAATGAAAAATACATATTGTATGGTTTTTTTTTTTTTATTTTGATTGATTGTCAGTCGATCGACTGAATTCCGGTCGGTGGCTTTAATCTCGATCGTAATGCAATACACCTATTAATAATCGGTTGATCTATAAACGCATACCTAGGTATAATTTTATACAAAATTCTTTGTAGGTGCATTCATATTCAAATCGCACGCGATCAACTCGAGTAGAAGTGTGACACTATTTCACATAATAATATTAATACGTCCGCGAGATATCTAATACAGCTCAATTTTATCGACTTTCGTTTCCAACACACTACACACGGTTAGTGTCCATATTATAAAGCACACGGTAAGAGTGTGAAAATTGACTTTAAACGTAAATGCCTTATTTATGATACATAATAATATTATAAATTATTATCACAAACACGAGTGTGTACGATATTATAATATTATGTAGCCATGAATAATAATATAATACGTTAATGGCGTGGCGCCAAAAATGACCGTCTCGAATTCCGATCGAGAGCACGCCACCTACACACGTAATAGGTAATAATAATAATAATATGTATGGAAATCGTTCCTGTTAAAATGCATTCGGTAATATGATTATAGACGACAAGTCACGTAAATCGCTGTGGACTAGTTATTTTCTACGATTGAAGATTATTTATTAGTTATTTATGATTAATATTCAGTTTATTATGAATTTTATATATTAATTATTGCACTCTTACAAGTGATCAAACGAACGTTTACCTCCAAGGGGTATAGTTTCCATTTTTTTTTTTTTTTTTGTACGCATGACTGTATAATGTTAATACAATATCTATCGAGGTAGACACATGATAATAATATTACGAGTGACTTCAACAGCCGAGTTACATCGCGTCCTAATGGTCACCGCCGTAACCGGTTGTAACGACTTTTTAAAAATTGCTTTTATAATATTAGTTGAAAGCCAATCGGTCGGAAAAAATTACAAATGAAAAACCTCTGAATTATCGGGTGTCCAGCCATTTGCGTCGTGCCGTTCACAATCCAACATTATTGGTTGTTAATAATAGGTATTAAACGTAGTAATATAATATATCACACGAATATTGTCGAAACAACAATGTGTCTAATAATCTACACTCGACATATAATTATTGCTGTACCAACGACCACAACGTTCGAGCTATATTGTTGTCCAATCCGTTTACATTTTGGAGGATTTATTAAATATATTCCATTTATTATGATTCTCGTATATTAATTATTGCACTATATTCAACAAGTGTTCTTTTTAAAGTATATTTACCCTTGAGGAATGATTTCAATTTTTACTCTGATGACTGTAAAATATATTTAAAACTGCAATATCTACCACGGTAGACATAATACTTAATAAGCAAATTCAGAATGATTCCAATAACAACCGTTTATAAACAACAAAAAAATCATTTCTTAAATTTGCGATAAAAAAAACAAGGGAAAACAAAATAACAATTAAGGAAAAACGGAAATTTTTACATTTTGACAAAATCGATTTTTGTTTTTGGTTGTAAATATATTGTTACAATAGGTAGTAGTTAAAAAATATTGAAAATACAAAAGCACAATTTTTTTTTATAAGCATTTAAAGTTCGATTTTTGACAACATAAATCTAATTTAAAAATTTAAAAATGATTCTGTAGTTAAAAATGTATAAAATGTTCGACTTCTATAGCTAAGAATTGTAAATTTAAAACAAGATTCCACGTAAGTAGATTATTCTGTAACTAAAAAATCTCAAAAATATAAAAACACAGTTTTTTTTATAGTTATTGTATGTTCATATTTGGACGAAATTACATAATATTAAATATTCAAGAATAACGGTTTTAGTTATTTTCTTCTAATTTTGTAATATTAATTAAACTTGCCGGATACCGTATTAATAATAAGTAATCCACTTACCCGCTTTTTACATATTAATCATTGCACTCTTACAAGTGTTTTTTTTAAAGTAAATTTATCCTTGAGGAATGATTTTCATTTTTTTTTTACTCTTATGACCGTAAAATATTTAAAACTGCAACCACGGTTGACATAACATTGAAATTTATAAGCTAATTCAGAATGATTTCTCGTCGCAATAGCAACTATTTCTAAACAAAAAAAATCCTTTCTTAAATTTGCAATAAAAAAAAAATTAAGGGTTACTTATCCTAGGTATAACAACTATATCCTAAGTATCTCTCAAGTTGGATCAAGCAAGAGATATTTGCAACATTTCGTTAATGTCGGTTAAGTGGTTTCGGAGATTAGTATGAGCGAACATCGCTACACGAGATTTGCATAACATGATATAAAGAAGATATTCCATTTATTATGATTTTTATGTATTGGTTTTTACACTCTTACAAGTGTTTAATCGAACGTTTTTCAACTTTATTATTTATCCATGATTTTCATTTTTTTTTCTCACAGTCGTATAATATGTTTAAAACAATATCTATCGCGGTGGACATTTTAATATTATTATGAGTAGGTAACTGCAGAGCGATTCCACATCGATTTTCGTGCATTTATAGTTGAAAACCGATCGATTGAATAAAAAAAAAAACCTGTGGATTATGAGCCGGTCACGTGCCGTTCACGAGTCACACGAGCTGACATTGTCGGTAGGTAATTAATAATATAATAATAATAATAATAATAATGTATAACACGAGCATTATCGAAATAGTACAATGTGTCTCGTAATCTACACTCGACGAATTGCTGTACGGTCACAGGCCACACCGATCCAGCTATATTATTATCTAATCCGTTTACATTTCGGTAATTTATGGCCGTTTTATGTATATTATTGAGCCTATGTGTGTGTGTGTGTGTGTGTGTGTGCGTGTGTGAGCGTACTGTACAGGTTTTGTATAGACCTACTAGCCTGCACATTCTATATTATAGACACATATTACAATAATACATCAAAACCATTATTGTTATACCTATATATTATACGAAAGTCTCGCCGATACCACCGTGCCAGGTCACAACTGAAATTACTATTTAAGTTTGTAATTCACAGTAAAATGTAAATTATGCAACTGCAAACATTAAGCACTTAATTGTTTTTTGCCTTTCGCATCTCTCACGCTCTAAAAATATATAGGCACATAAAAACTAAGTGTTTGTTTTAAAACTGGATTTTTCACTTTTTTGCCCATTAACTATGCTTTTGTCGAGTGTGTGCGATGGGCTTAATTTTATTCAGCGATTCTCCGAAACAGTTTTCGTCTTCACGTCGATTACATAAAACGTACGTTTTTTAATTTACTAAATTATTGAAATAATAATTGTAATCAGACTATTGGATATTGAGCAATCGATATTTTACTCCTGACCAGACATCGATATTGTAATCAATGATATAATATACTAAAACTTTCAACAAACTATTTATTATTTACGCACCATTTTAGTATAATTCTTATACACGGTGAAATCTCTCCTAACGGTCTCCACCGAGAGTGGACAACGTTTCGAGAGTGTCCGGTATTTGGAGGTTTCACTGCAGGGGTCTAAGAAATCTATATTTTGACCAGCCCTTGCATTTCGTCATCACAAAATGTAAAAACTTAAATATGGTACCAAAGTCTTAACAAATGAGGTCAAAATCATATCAATTTTCTCAGGAGACGACTTAAGATTGTCAATGTGTTAAGTATTTTATCTTAAGTACAGAGTATAATGTATTTCACTTATTTTCTATTACCTACTATATAACTGAATCGCAACGGATGAAAAATATAGGTCGAAAACTGTTCTAATTTGATTTTTCTAAGAGTTTCCTTTCTCTCTGTCTCTCTCTGATTTTCTCATAACCAACCTTTTTTTTAGTTTCCATTTAAAACAACCAATAGTGACCACACTACAATAAAATCAAAAAAAATTCACTTTTTTGAATTAATAACGTAGCTTTACCTAAATAGTTATCAGCCTATTAACCCATCAATGATATGATATTTTATATTTTACTATTATGTAGGTGCAATATTAGGTATTAGGTAATCTTAAGTAAATAATCGCTGGCTAGAAGTGGATATATTAATCGATTGGTACAATAAAGTCATGTTAAGTTATAAATAGGACGTGGATTTAAATGCAATAGAAAATCAAGAAAAATTCCTTAAAAATAACGATTTTATGCACTAGACACAAAATAACAAAACTTAAATGCCCAGAAAAATTAAAAGTCAATTTAAAGAAAATAAAATATAATTTAGATAGGTCTAGTCGTTATATTTTGTATTTCATTGTGCACTGGTCAATCAGATGCTAATTAATATTTTCAATTAAAAAACTTTGACCAGTCATAATAATTGGCAAGTATAGTTTTTGTATAACTGAAGTCATAGGAGCGAACATAATACGTAATAAAATAGAAATATTACTAAAAAAACTGATATTTAATTATATCAAATTTTTTTTTTAAGGATTTTAAGCTGTTTATAAAATTGTACATTATATTCTTATAAAATTTGAGAAAAATGCCTTCAAACCATAAGAAATGTCATAAAAACGCAAAAAAATGCTCTAAAAATCAATGAAGTTAAAAAAATATGCTAAATGAAAATTTAGAAAAATTGTAATTTATACTTAAATTCACGCCCTTGTGATGAAGGGATCGATAATCAGCTGAACCAAAATCTAAAATCTTAAACACCTAATAGGTATAAACAATTTTTCACATTCACGCGTTTTGATATGAAAATACAAAACATTTATAATTTATATTTAAACCTACTGATTTTATTATAAATATAGAGTAAAAATATTTTTATAAAATGTAAATTTTTTTAATTTAATAATAAATTATTTTTGAGCAGCGGTCCACCGGGAAAGTTCCAGGTAACCCCCTAGCCCCTCTTTCACAGCATAGTTGGTTTTTTTCACACTCAAAAGTGATTCGGACTAGAAATTCAAACTCAACTTTCTAACCAACAGTATTTTGTTATTATTATGGACGTCTCTAAATTAATAATTTAATATATTTTGCTGCAGTCTGGACGGTCAAAATCACGGTAAACAAAAAAATATTTTCAGTCTCGATCACCAAACATAGACACTAATTGACCGAGTGCACTTCAGAGTATACCTGGGTACATAATATTATGGTATGCGAACGGTCGAATTAGTCGGATTAACGAACGATTATATTATATGGTTGTCGAACGCGTGTTTCGCGGCGATCAATAAATTAAAGTGACATGCAGTTGGATCGCGGTAATCGAACTTGGTATATACCAGCACTACCTATGTATAGTATACAATTGTGTCTGCTATAAAACATTAAAAGTGTCAATTTCGGAAGGCACCGGCGGGCTCGGCGTTGCAGTAAACAAATCCCACGGAGACAATAAAAACGGTAAATACATTTTATGTTTTCCGTATGGTAAAAGGTTGGACATTGCATTTATATTGTAAACGCTGTGTTTTTCCGCAGTTGATTTCGAAAATGGTGCAAAAGTAATGTTTTCAGTTGTCGCGTATTATTATTATTATTATTATTATATAATGTCAAAAAAGAGTAAATGCAATACTCAAACGCCCTCTAGCGATCTCGTACTTGTGACACTCCTAAAATGTTTAACTTTTCTTTCTGCAAAAAAAAAATGTCGCTGTAATAATATTATACATAGGTAACACACAATGTGCAGTGTAACAGAATGATGACCTGACAAATGAAATTACTTTTGTGTTCTAATCAACGTTTGAAATTCGTTTTTTTTAATAATTTATAGACGTTCGAGCTGCAAGACATAAGTACCTATAGTGTAACATTGTTTTTTTTTCAAAAAACTGAAAATTTTGAATTTTATTAAATCTATTTTCGGGGGATAATTCATAATAGCCAATTTGTTAATATTATTAAAGACACATTTTTTATGGTAAAATCGTTCGTTTAAGTGAAGCATAGTTTATATTTTACTGTTTTTAAAACAGGTATCAATATTTTATTGGAGTAAATTAATTTGTAACGTAATAACTTTTTTCAAAAAACTTCTTTCGGGAATTACCTGACAAAAGTAAATTTCTGAAACGATTTATTATACAAATAATTTTCATAATTTTTTTTTACGTTTTACTTGTATCAATTTTTTTTCCTCCGGGTCTTTCTGTTACATCTGTATATCGTTATGTTTATGTAAACTTGTCTAAAAATACGTTCTTAATCTGAAAGATGCAAGATGCCTTATTACTAAAGTGTTTTTAAAAATATAAAAATTAAAAAATATTATTTATTGTACCTATCGTCCGTCTAAATCAAAAAGTTCGTAACTCCATTGTTTTCGATTTTAGGATTATTTGTGATTGAAATGAATAAATTAAAACTTATCGTATGATAAATTTATAACTCCGATTTTATAATTTTATCATCCAACAAATTGATAATTAGAAATCTTCGTATCTTCGGTGTATGATTTTAAGTCCTAGGAAAAATCGTACCTACGTTCATATTATAATTGTAATAAATGATGGAGTACGACCTTTCCTAATTAGGAAATTAGGCCGACAAAATGGTCGAAATCGAAACGTTTTTTTCCTCTCGTGTACAATTTACCAATTTGCAGGAATTACGACCATTATGAATTATGATTTAGACCGACACTCTGTAATCATCTTTTTAGATTCTGAGCGAAGCGATGAATGTATTGATTTTACAATGATGTGTGTTTTTTTTTTATTTTTTTATTTTTTTTTAATTTTAATTTTTTTTTTTATTTTTGTATCTGTCATCACCTTTTAGGACAGTAAAAGTGCTTGGATTTTCTTCAACGGTAACTTTTCTCATAGGAAAGTAAATCTAGTTGGTACTTTGGGGGGTCAAAAGTAAAAATTTCCCAGTAGTTTTCACTTGTCAATTTCTCTTGTCAGTTTTCATTTTTTAGTTTTTTTTTCTATAAATATCAATAAAATTTTATCTGTTGAGTAAACAAGTTTGAAAATTTAATAGAAGACTCCTAGGTTATTGTTACAAAGGTATACGAAAAAAATTAAAAATCCTTAGTCACAGTTTTTATTTATAAGCATTTAAAGTTCAAATTTTGACAAAATACGGAAAAATCACGAAAATTAGCAAATTATTTGAGTTGAGAGTTCATAAAAATTTTTGTTTTTAAATCTAAGATTTGAAAATGTAATATAAGATTACTCATAAGTTTGTCTACCTTTATCAAAAAAAAAATGTCTACTAGAAACTTAAATTAAATTTTTATGAGCGTCTGAAAATTATATTTTTACAACATTTGATATTCACTCGATTTCTCATGTAACAATTTTCTTATTTTATTGTAATTAAAAAACGAATGACTGTAGATACTTGAAAATTTCACTGAATGTTTATATTAGCATTTTCTATACACCATAAAATTTTGAAAATATTTTGACTCTTTTTGAACTGTTTACGGACATTGTCAGTTTTCAATTTTTTTAGTTTTTTTTTCTATAAATATCAATAAAATTGTATTTGTTGGTTAAAAAAGCGTGAAAATTTAATGCAAGGCTCCTGATATAATGTTACATTTGCAGTTGAAAAATATTAAAAATCCTTAGTCACAGTTTTTATTTATAAGCATTTAAAGTTCAAATTTTGACAACATTTATCAAATTTATAATTTATTAATTATTTTGTAGTTAAAATGTATAAAATGTTTAACTTTTATGGCTAAGGATTGAAAATTTAAAACAAGACTCCACGTAAATAGGTTATATATAAATTACTTTATTCACAATAATATCATCAAATATACTTGGTAATATCATAGGCTGACTGACCGTTTTCGCTAAGAATCGTTTTTCTTATACAATGATATTATATCATTGAGTTCAAATTTAACACCATCCATTACAGTGACCCACTTGTAACTTACTGTACAGCAGAGCGACATCCACTTATCCACCTTTTTTTTATTATTAAGGGAAGGTTTATTTTGCCAAACATAAATTACAATATTGAATTGTCACTTTGCTGAATGCTTAAAATGAAAAAGGCCAATACCGAAAAACCATAAAATGATGGAAACAAAAATTGATTTGGCAACTGCAGCTAATATAATATAGAAGAATAGGTTGTCATCATAACAACCGATGGTAAATATTTACCTCACTCACTAAACCACACGTCACTCGACGTCAGATTTCATTGTTATATTACTATGAAGTTAATAATAAATTGATAATTATATAATTAATAAAAAATAATAATAACATGTACATTGTACAAACGCCAATCATTATCACGGCGGTGCACGATCCTCTATCAACCAATTTACGTTTATAATTAATGAATTTTTAATAAAGCTCTAATGGATTTTTAAAATAATTCCGTAAGTGAATTCATGACAGCATTATTTTCGGTTGTATAGGTACCTATATAATAGCGTGGTCGTGAAAGTCGTTCAAAATTTAATTTCTGTTTATTTTACCAGTAGTTACTGTATGTATAGTAAAATGGTCATAATTTTTTGTTATTTATTTGGTATTAAAATTGTTCCGTTCGTTAAGCAAATATAACTTATACGTTTTTGAATTTCTTTTTATATTTTAAATTCCATTTCATATTTATGTTTGAATAACAAAAAATAAATGCTTTTTTCACTGTAAATATAAAACAGAATAATAATTATATTCCTTTGATCAAACACAGATAAAGTTCACTTCATCTATCAACAAAAATAAACAAATAGTTATTCTGCAAGGCTATATACGATAAATAAAACGCGGAAATATGTTTTGACAGCTAATTTCTTGTGCAGTATAGAATAGTTTTCTTGAAATGTGTAATTATTTATGAACAACGTCATGTTATATTGCGACTGTGATTACACGCTGTGGTTGTCTCGATTAATAAATAATTTCGAAAATAAAATAAAATTGAAAATAGAATTTCTATTTTAGAAACGAGTAAATTGAACAAAATTGCAATAAAATTAAAAAAGAATTGCGAAGAATTGCATTTATATACATTTTAGATTTGAATAACTCTTACTTGCATAAAACTTTTTTAAAACGTACTTAGCAGGCAATAAATCGGAAAAATTGTAAATGCAACAACATTCGTGGCCTACATATGAGTATTTGTCAAGGATGGAAAACATGTTTTAAAACGTAATTAAACAAAAATAAAACAAAAGCGAAAACAATTAATAAAACAAAAGACAACTGTAAAACGATAACGAAAAATCCCAAAAACAGAAAAAATGTAATAACGAAATTAAAAACGAAAACGAAAATAAATTACAGTATTATACCTACCACGAAAAAAAAAATATATATATATGTAATTTCTCCTTATTGGATAAGTATAGATCGCTGTTATAGATGTGTTAAATTTGAATTCAATCATACATAATTGCTTACGAAAAATAATGCTGATCCGCGGAGAGGTAGATAATAGAATTTAAAATGTCATTCATTTTTAACTACAAAATAATTTGCGATTTGTTTGTGATTTTGATGCACTCTGTCAACATTTTAATTCATAGTTTAGAATCTAACAAGAACCAACATAATTCACATGTTGGGCAGTATTATATAATAATACTGTGCGGAATATTTTCTAATTTGGGCGGCCAAGGGCCCAGGATATGACCACTGTACATGAAAGACTTTGTGTAAAACAATCAAGTGTACCTATATATATAGCTGAAAAGTTCTAAGGGACTTTGCAACTATAAGTGTTATTACTATGTGGTTCGTGTAAGAACAAATAAAAACATAATAATAATTAGTTATATTGTATAATAATATGTTCAGTTAAATTAAGTATTTTAAAGTTCATTGCTCGTTTGAATAGTGGTTCACATAAAAATATATTATGAGGTATGCTTAAAATAATGTTTTAAATTTTATTGAAGTTAAATACTACATACCTACGCTGTTTTATTCACGCCGTTTTATCTTATTATAATATTTTATTTACTTTTCCCAGTTTGATTAAAATTGATAATCTCAAGTCTCAACCACTGCATTACAATGTAATAGTCAATGGTAGTATTATAGACGTGTTCAAATTTTAAGAGAACGTCGCACCCGCATGTGTTGTCTCCGTCTATTCTCTGTACTTATGTAGCAGAAAAAACTTTATCTGTACCGTTGTGTTTTCATTATTTGAATATTACATTAAAATACGTTTAAAGTTATCAGTTTGGAAACAAGGTTTTTTCATTTAATTATTAAAAAATATTGGTAAGTGCTATCAAAAAAATGATAACACTACAGATAAGGTTATTCCCTATACTTACGTTGCGTGGTGTAACAATTATGAATATAAATATGTGAAACCTATGTATATAATATGAATTAGGTATACAATATGTACGATCAGTGCCGGATTGAACTTTGAGGGCCCTGATATAAAAGAAAATTTAGGGGCCCCCTTGAAAAACAATTTACAGTATTATACCTTTATATTTTTACTACAAATCGAATTGCATTGTAAATGTATAACCATATTTTAGTATATACGTAATATAATATTTAAAAGTAATCTTAAATAATAAATTATTTATTTAAAATAGTTATTACATAAATATCTAAGATGTTCTATTTTAAGAAATATCTGTTTTCGGTTTTGCTTTGACAAAATTGTCAATTATTTTCGCAATTAGATTTTTGATTAGTTCTTTTTCTATATTTGAAATTGCTATACTAGAAAAACGCACTCGTCCACATGTGTTTCTTAAGTAATTTTCAATTAGTTTTAGTTTGGAAAATAATTATCGTTCTGCTCCTGCCACAGTGATTGCTTGCATTATAAGAAAAATGATGCAAGCTCGAAAACTACGTAGGCACTCAATAGACAATAAATCGTTATTTATACTAAAGCTATACCCAAATGTTTTATTATTCTTAGATTTTATCTTTTATAACTGTTTTTAAAGTTAACATTTGTCGCGGAGAGTCAGAATCAGTGGCGCCAAAATATACATATATTTACTTTTGACAATTGCCATAGGTCACTAGTAGGTAGAGGGTCACCTTTGTCATTCTATAGTTATTTTATGAAAATTTGTTTAATAGACAACATAAAAACTATACTTGGTGTATGGTAAGGTAATTATAAGAAATAGGTGGGTGTCAACATTTTATGTGGAGGTGTCTAATGTCATAGGTAAAATTTTGGACTTCGGCGCCACTGGTCAGAATTAATAAGTAATAACATCATTAATTCTTTATAATATGTTGAACCAAAATCGTATTATGATGTTTTACATAAATACATGAATAGGTACCTAATATTTTCATTAGTAAACACGATGTGATGTTCATAAAGCAACAATAACAAAAAACTTATAGTTATTGTTATTATTGCTTTAAATTCCGAGCCGAGCGATGAATGAATTGATTTTATAATAATGTGTACGTGTTTTCTTAAATTAATTTTTCAGTCTTTTATCACGTTTTGGCGCAGAAAAAATTTCACCACCACGGTAAACTTATACTTTTACGTGGCCAAAACCTTCAATGTATTTCACTGAGATTTGGTACGTAACTAAGAAATGTTTGGTTAATATTCTTTATGTGGGTTACACGTGAACACGACCATGTTCAGTGGAGCCATTCTTCTGTTGAAATAAATAAAATCGTACTCTTATCTATACAAAAAATAAGGAACAACATTTTACAGTGCCGAAAAATGAAATATATTATGTGATACAAAAAAAGTAGCAAAAAACAATAAATAATAATTTAAATGAAAAAAAAAAGGCATCGGACAAGACGAGGCGATGTGGGGGGTACGTGATGGCGAGTTGGTGGTGCTGATGATGTTGGTTACTGGTATATGGCCACTGGTTACCTCTACACCGTTCTCACGGGCGGTCCTGCGGGGCGGACGAGAGTCGCGGGCGAGTTTGTTCGAGACGCTAAGACGACCATGACAGCGGGCGAAGCCCGGCCACGACGGCTGCGAGAGCGACGACGGTTGGCGACGAGAGGCTAGTGCGCGATGTCGTGCGCTGCTTGACGGTGCTGCAGGTGCTGGAGACGACTGTTGTGCCGGCGAAGACGGTGACCTGCAAAGCTCGGAGCGAACGACGAAGACTATAATCTCGGTGCAGCTGCGGAATCGGCGGCATCGCGACTCGGCCGGCGCGGGATCGGACCACTGGGCAAAAAGGGGGGAGAGAATCTGCGGACAGCGTAGCAACGCGCTGCCGTCCTGAGACTCTCCGTGGTTTTTGCCCTGGCTTCTCCGTCGGCACGCGGTGTCTGCCGCAGCCGAAGACCACGGAGTCACGCACCGCCGAACCCCACGAAACGTTTCGTTTCCTCGAGCCCGGCGCTGCTGACGTCCGTGGTGTTCCTAGCTAATCCTGTAATTATAGTCATCCGTCACTCAACCACCGTGAGCTCTGAGGTCTCCGTCGCCGCCGTCACGAGTCGTCTTCGTGCAGCACTGCATTCGTCACTGGTACCGTCGGGGCGGCGTCGTTGCCCGCGCCGGTACCGCTAGCCTCCGTCGTCGTGTCGTCGTCGTCGCTCCCGGACCGAAGCAGCCGAGCGCCCGCCGCGCCGCCAGAGGGTCTCGCGTGTCTCGGCGACCTCGAGCGCGCAACGTCCGCGATCCCGTCGCGCTACCGCAGGATGGCCGGAGAACGAGTATCGGTGACTTACCGCCGATCACCACCTAAATGTGCACTGTCACGTACCTATTACCTCGACCCCACGTCGCCTCGCCTTGTCCGCTGCCCTCAGCCAGGGGGGAAACTTTCGGACGGTTTCACTTCGGGAGACAACAACACAACACGCGTCCGGCTTTCGTTATACCTCTCCACGCAGAGGAGATAACTCTCGCCGTTCCACTGCGCGGAGCTGCGCGTATTTCTGTTTTGACCCCCGGGTCCAGCCAACCGATCAAGTTTCCAAAACTGTTTCTGACTTCCAGTCCCCGGGCCGGCGTGGCGTCCCTCGCATCGCCACTTCGCTCCATTTCCGTGACTTCCTGTGCCGTCGGCGTGACCACCACGTCGTCTCCGATCGTTTCAACCGGTTCTGCTGTTTTGCAAGAATTGTCGGCCGGTTGAATGACGTTGTACGGAACGTAGTCGTCGCCGGTGAACTGTTTCGCATAAAACAAAAGTCCCTCTAAATCTCCAATGGTCGGTTCCTTGTCGATGTCATCCAATCCGCTCAGTTCTTCTTCCATAATTTCGTATTCGACGTTGCTGATGATCTTGTCCAAGATGTGCTTGATGGTTGATTCGATTGTCATTTCGTTATTACGCGATGCAGCCATTTTTTACAGGTTTTTTTGTCCACGTATAGGTGTCAGAATTGCAAATGTGCCGATTATGATTTTCTCCCTAGGCCGTCGACGATGATTTAAAACAAACATCGTTTATTAGTAGCCAGCGAGTACGCCATCACATTATTAATCGACCGGCATCAGCTGGATTTCGCGCCTGTTTATTTTTCCAAACGCCATTATTATTATTATTATTATTATTATTGGTATCCCAACTCTTTCTGCATACTTACGCAGAGGTATACCTACTATAAATACTATAAATGTATTATAATATTTTAACTAGGATTTATATATCAATCTGCATTATATACTATGGTATATACTCATCGTTTTATACTTTTATAGGTAAGGTTTTTAGATTCCGAACGGAACGAATGTGTATTGCGGTTTTACAATAATTATTGTTTTTTGTGTATGTGTTGTGGCGTATATTGCGTTTTACAGTAGAAAAAATGATTTAATCTTCAACATTGTGGATGATTTCTGCTCAAATTGAAGAAGAAGTCAATACAGCTCAAAAGCGCCGAGAAAAACAAAAAAAAATTAAGGAAAACCGAGAATTTTTACGCTTAATTGGTTTTCGACAAAACCGATTTTGGTTTTTGGTGTAACTCTAAAACAAATGATACATGCAATTTTCACTGGTTGTTTATATTAGTGTTTTCTATACACGATAAAATTTTTAAAATATTTTGATTTGTTTTGAACGGTTTACGGACATTTTCAGTTTCTAATTTTTTTAGTCCTTTTATTTTAATTGTTAATAATAGTTATAAGTTATAACATTGTAGTATAAGATGCCCGCCAGAAAAAAAAACATACCAGCAGAATACCGTCACGGCATCCTTGGCCCTAGATTATACCAGACAAGTGGTATTTTATTTATTCACCAAACATATTATACCTAAACCTACTACTACATACAATTTAGTTTAGATTTAATCCACAAATACTTACAGAAAAAAATCATATTATAAAATAATACAAGTAAACAATGGTCCAGATACCGAGGCTTTAACACTAATAAAAATATAAAATATTGTAATTTTTTTTATATACGATACATACATGCGATTGGATTATTTCCGTAACAGGCTTAAAATTTTATGTTTTTACGTAAAAGTGGAACTGTGTGGGAGTACAGCAAAAAATGTTATGTATATTGTATACCATAATAAATCAGTTAAACCATTTCAGGTCTCAAACTACAAATTAGGGCAGTGTTGTGTGCGTGTCGCCTAACAGAAAATTTCATCGAGTTTAATTAAATAATATGGTATATACATCATAACTACCTGTGTATTTTTATTTTTTTTGGTACTGTTAGACGTACTAAAAGGGTCACATTTCATAGAAATAATAAGGTATAGGTACCTTGTTTTTATATTGCACGCATTTATATTTATAAGTACCTACATTATTATTATGTACCCTTTTCTGATTCAAATTTATACGCTACAAATGTTGAGGTTGAGCTGCAGTTGAGCTTATAATAATAATAATATTATTTATATGAAGCCAGTAGAGTCATCTGAAATGGCCCCAACCAACAAAGGCCAGCATCTGGTTATCCGAGTGGCCGAGTGGTCGTGGTTATTATATGACTGTTATCGAAAAATTGATAAGTCTGATAACTAATAATTGTTGACGATAAATCTTATTTTTATCAGTATTGATATTCATTTTGTACTTACAATTTATTATTTTTGTTTCAATGCATAAGAGCAAATTTTATATTTTGTTTCTTAGATTTATTTTATATTTTTATTTTGTATACAATTGTATGTTCAGGGTGGTTTTTATTGTTAAGTTATTTTTTCTAGAAATCTTAATAGTGTTTCACTTTACTACCAATGCACTTATAAAATTTAAAAACCTTTTAACTTGAAATTTTGAATTTTCTAATTAAATTATAATTTTGATCTAAAATTTAAATATTAAGAATAATTAATTTTAACTTTTAAGTGCATTCCCTGTATTGTGTGTTACTATTATAACTTATAACTTATAAAAAAAAATTTCATATACGTTATTTGGAAACCATATAAAAAAAATAACGTTTTTAAAAACGTTGATCAAAAACATTAATGGAAAACAATAAAAAACATAATTATCAAAAACGTTTAAAATCGTTATACGAAAACGATATTTTTTAAACCAATAAACAAAAATGAAAAACGTTTTCCATCTCTGGTTATCTATACACAATTTTGGATAGTTAAAAATTTGTTATAAATCCGAGCCCTACTCTTCCACTAAAGCAGTAATTGAATTTTTGTCAAAATCGAATTTTTGGTAACTATCGATAAATAATTTTAAATATTCTCTATCGATTCCACAATTTCGAGGGTTTTCACATCAGTAATTCACATGAATTATAAATAGAATAGAAAATAACGAAGAAGGCGGTCGTGTAGGTACTTACATCATTTCATTAAGATCAAAAGCAGTTAGTGTAATTACTACTTTAATTCTCAGTGGTTATTTTATTTACTGAGTCGCAGTAACTCCGACAAAATTCAAATTTTTGGTTTGAATTTTGTTATAAGTCCCGAAATAGAATTGATATATTTTATACCATGTTCCGCAGGTAACTTGATAAGGAATAATTATATTATCTCCATTTAAACAACAACAACAAAAAGTACATTAAATGCGTTATGACGCGTGCTCTGATGTCTTCGAATAATTTTATATAGATTAAATACCTATTTAAATTATATATTACATGTTCATTTTAATATTGAATGAGTTTCAGTTAATCTAATATTAAATTGTACTTGTAATTATAATTTATTTTAATGTCTAAAATTTTAAATCACATAATATAAATCAATTTATTAACAAATACGCCAATGGATATCAGAAGAAATTTGGCAGTAACTCCAAATAAAAGTGTTTTTACTGCTTTTCGTCTTCCAGTTCGTATAAGCCATATTATGCAGTCTAGCACATAAACATTTATAAAAAAAAGTTTCTTTTGTGTTCAATGGTTTCCTCGTATTAATGTTTAAAAAATAAATTAATTTTACATTACCCACACAGCATTTTAATATTTTCCAACTATGGTAAAAAAATTTTCAGGAAAACAATATAGTTGTCAGCGTATTTGAAAAGATTGCATAAATAATAAGGTATTATTTTATTTATATTTTTTGGCCAAGAAGTTCACATTTGAAAAATATTTTGTAAAAAACATTAAAAAAAACATTTTAATTATATTTTTTCAAAACCATTTTCATGGAAACAAAAATATTTAGTCAACATTTTTGTGAAATTGTATAGTCCAATATTTTGTTATCACAAGAATAAAATTTTTATACAATATAATTAGTCAAATATTCATTATTCAAGCACTCCAAAATATTCACAAAATATTATCATTTCCCTAATTTAGTGATGAAACTTGTTTTATTATTTACTGTTTCTTTATACGTTTTTGGAGTTACTACTTAGTGACTTTTGACGACAGTTAACTGTACATATAGTGATATTTGTATGGTATTTCAAATTACTGGCAAAGCTCGCTGGTGGCTTATTGTTTGTTTTTAGTCATAACAGATTGTCTTCGAAAATCCAAGAATACACGTAACATAATAGGAATCAACACGAAGATCATAATATCACAATACGATTATACCATTTTGTGGAATCGATCAAATTATTAATATATTGAGAACAATAATATAATATACCATAAAATGCGTAATATTTTGAATTTTTCAAAAGCATAAAGATAAAATAATATTAATTGCTAATTTATTTCTACTAATTTCACACTTTTCATTACAGATGAATGATTTCAATGCACAGTACATCTTTTTTTTTGGTTATCTTAGACCAGAGGTGGCCGGCACGCGTACCTTTTGCGGCGCATTTGATGTTATTGAACGGCACACTGGCATCAAAGAAAACAAAATTTAATTTCTAAGTATTTCTAAAATTATGTTTTTCAATATTAAATAAATCACGAAAGTCGTAAATATTGTATTACACAATAATTATTGAATCAAAATAACATTTATGATTTTATGATCGTTGTGTTAATTTTTTTATTGTTTGGCACAATATGGACATAGATCGTCGGTCTTAGAAAATGCTTTACAATAGTACTACTTCGTTTCAACTGTGACATTTAGGATTTTTCGGTCATTTTGTTAGTTTTTATGGATATCTGTTTATATTTCGGTATGTTTAGAATCAAATTGCATGATAGAGCCCTCAAATATTATATGCGTGTCTACAGTCAACATCGTCATCGTCATGCGCACCACATCAATAATTGATGAAAATACATTTTTCGAATTTTGGTTTTTTTAAGTTTATTGTAAATTATAAATTACGTAGGTACCTGAACGTTGCATTAATAATTTTCTACATTTTTAGGAGCATCATTGCGGCAAAATTGTTGGCCATTTTTTAGACCGTTTTTTGGCGGTTATGTTAGACCCGGGACCCGCACAGAACCGCGATTTTTACGATTTTTAAATATATATTTTTATAAATCCGAGCCCTGTTATGCGTGATATAACTATGGTATTCCAACTCACTGTCAAAGCTCGCGGGTGACTTTTTTTTTTGTTTTCGAATCGTTTCCTACAAAGCGCCTTGACACGCATGCCGCCGCCGCGGTGGCGTGAGAAATAATAATATTATGTGTGCGCGCGACAGGTCGGAATTTTTTTTTCGCTCACGATCTGCGATCTGTGGTGGGTACGTGCAGGACCCGGTGTTACCTTATCCAGCAAATTCCTATCTCGGCGTACACCCGGCAATTGATGAAGTGTATAATATTGGAAAGAAAAAACATTTTTTTTTAAAAAAAAAAGGCACATCCGTGACGACCTCCGGACGACGCGGTCGCCCCCACCACCGCAAACGGGCGTAATATTATGTGATAATATTTTATCGCGATAATGTGTGCGCCGTTGGATTTAATGTTATTAAAATTTAAAAGTATAATGTAAGTAAGTACGACACAGCAGAAACGACGACGACGATTATCGCGGACGTAGATATTCTGCGCACGCCGTGGTGACGGTGGGTTGGGCGTGGCAGTGTTACCCCGGGGCGGTAGGATGATATTTAAGAGCTCCGAGTCAGATTCGGGTAAAATTTTATCTAGATAATTATTCGAATAAAAAATTATTATTCTAACGATTTTTTTACAATAATTGTTATTCGAATCGTTTTTAGATTCTGAGCGGAGCGGGGAAAATAGTGGTTTTACAATAGTGTTAATTTTTTTTTAATCCTGTATACTGAATTTCTATCAGAAAGAGTGCTTCGATTTCAACATATAGTATCTTGTCCTTTAGCAAATTGGATCAAAATTATACTTTAGAAAGGTCATTTTTCAATAGTTATTTAATGCCACTGGAAAAGCCACCAACAAATTACGAAAAACAATAAAAATGGAATTGTAATTTCTAAGGCTTTGTTTATCACAATAGAAACGAATAAACATATAATAATATTATAATATCAATTCAACTTACAGGCTATAATAAATAATAACAATATACAATATCCAGACTGACAAACCATCTCCGCTCAGAAACGTTTTTCTTATACAATGATAGTATTATATCATCGAATTCAAGTTGTATACAATCTATTATACATTGTCCCGTTCGTAACCTACTGTACAGCAAAGCGACATCCACTTACCAACTTTTTTTTATAATTATTATTAGAATAACAAATTAGTTAAATAATTCGAAAATATTATTATTTGAATCATTTTTTATAGTTATTATTAGAATAAAAATGTACCTATTCGAATAATTTTAAAACATTATTATTCGACTAATTTGCGATCATAAGATCATAATAAATTATTCGAATAATTTTCAAATATATAAAATTTGATAATCGAGAAAAAAAGTTTATTTTGTCAAGTGGTAGATACATGAACATTTTCAAATTGTGTGGGTGGTAGGTACGCGGATATAAAAATGTAAAAGTTTGAGAACTGCTGGCGTTGGTGGTACGAGGATATAAAAATGTGGGAACCATTGGTATAGGTGGCAAGTAGTGGTATACGTGCATAAATACTGAACGAATTACATTTGGAACGGATGAAAAATATTTTTGAAAAATACAAAATATAAATATTGTAATAGTTTGAACACAATAAATTATACATCTTGTTGATGTAATATTTTGAATTGCGCTAAAAGCTCACATAATATATTAATAACATTATAATACACTCTAAAACTTAATAAAACGACCTGAAAATGCAAAATAAAAGTTTCACCTTTGAAGTACCGTCCGCCTACGTCATCAAACGACTTTTATATGTACTCGGAAACCATTGTCCTAAAAACTAAAGTACTTTGCATTGAAACCCTGGCCTTACTAACGAGTAATATGATATACGTATTATTATTTATTAAAATATTATGTTGTTGGAATGTACTATTTAATCGTATTTATTTTATTTTGGAATCGCTTTCCTCGGTCGTTAGTTATTACTTATTAGTCAATTGTAATAATATAATATTAGAATCCAGAGTATTTTTTAATATTTTTTACTACTAAGTTTTTATTGAGTATATTGACATGTTTGAATAAATATTTAATGCTTTTTATAAATATTGTAATATGTTTTTATTTATTTTTTGTATTTCACGATATAAAAAATCAGAGAATTGTAATAGACCCATCGTTTGACGATTCTACCAGCACAGCATGCAGGATGTAACAGTTATAACTGACTTTTGGAATAACATAATTTGTTCTAATCAATATTTAAATTTTTTTTTATATTTATAATTTATAGTCACTGGCGCTACACATGTATTATAAAAAAATTATTTTTATTTTTTTAACAGTGAAAATAAAAAAAATTAAATTTGATTTAAAATTTTTTAGATGTAGGTAATCACAACAGCTAATTTGTGAATCTGCATGATTATAAGAACAATTTTGATACTAAAAAAATGTATCCCACACAGCATTTGGGAAATGATAATATTTTGTGAATATTTTGTAGTGCTTGAATAATGAATATTTGACTAATTATAATGTATAAATATTTTATTATCATGATAACAAAATATTGGACTATATGATTGCACAAAAATTTTGACTTAATATATTTTTATAAGGTTTCCTTTAAAATGTTTTTTACAAAATATTTTTCAAATGTGAACTTTTTGGCCAAAAAATATTAATAAAACATTTCCTTATTATTTTCAATTTTTTCAAATATTTTGACAACTATATTGTTTTCCTGAAAATATTTTTACCATAGTTGGGAAGTATTAAAATGCTGTGTGGGATGAAGTCAAGTAGTTTATTTTTTAGAATTTTTTAAAATATCAATATTTTTTTGATCAAATGAATTTGAAATTATTATTTCAAAATATTTTTTTTTGGGAATTTGCTGATATGAGTATATTTCTTAAATTATTTACTAATCATATAAATTTAACAATTTTTGTCATACGTTTAAGTAGCATTTTTTTTTTTTTCATCAAGTCTTTCTGTTACACCTGCTTGTATACATAGGTATATTCCAATATTGAAACCGGGATGTTGTTGGAATGCACGATTTAATCGTATTTATTTTATTTTGGAATCGCTTTGCTCGGTCGTGAACCGCAGTGACTGTACAAACTATGTCAACGCATGTCGTAGATTATCGCACGGCCAATATTCCGATACACATATCCTTGAAATCGATACCTGCCCAGATACTCCTTCAACAGTGCTCAATCACTCGATATCACGTGGTATCGCTGATAGGCGTGTGTGTGCGTGAAAGCCAATTTCTTTTTCAAATTCTTGCCTCGTTACAGGTATTGCAAAGCGACAATATTCTAAATCATTAGCGAATGTTGATTTTCACGCCTCTTTTTACGATCTCTTCCCTTTCCCGCGGTGTTCTTGTCGCTACGTCCCCTTGTTGCATAATGTAAATTACAAACCGTACAATCTAGAATGACAGCAATATTAACTACTATAATATGTCGAATAAATAAATAAATAAATATGACGTATAATATAATATGGTACATCGATAAAATAGCACATAAATCATAATTAGGTATATTATCCCGCCCTAAGTCAAAACAGGATAACTCCAGTCAATTCGATTGTTGAGAAACAGCAAATAATGTTTTTAACAATAAATTAAGTCTTAAAAAAGCGCTTATTCAAAAAAAGATCAAAACTCATGCTGATATTTCTAATTTTATAACTAGAATTAGTTCAACACTTTTAGTTTCTAAGGAGAAAATGGACTTATCCTAAAATAAAATATATAGTAGTACTAAATGAACAATTTATAACTCCATAATAATATGTAATGGACTTACAGGATGATCGCTTAGTCTTTTCTAGGCATACCTTGTTTTAGCCTAAATTGTTACTATAAGTCACGTTAATACCCTCTTTGTCCAACGTAGGTATGAACCATTATATAAGTCAAAACTCAGTAACTCCATTATTTTTCATGTGATATACCAAGTTTTTGCTTAGTATTTGGATTTACCGTGTTTTCGCTAATTAGTGTTCTGAAGAAGTAAACTCGGAGCGATTTTTAGAAGATATTTTGAGTCGCTGCGGTGCATGCGCCAAAGGCATTATAGTACATATTTGCCTTCACCGAAGACCGAAAATCTATATTTTCCTTTTAGCCGAATAGAATACCGATCGACAATGGACAGACGACGACAAAATTATACATAAAAAACATGCTCTATGTACCTACATTACAGTTTTAATTAATATTATTATTATTTTTTTAAATTTTCCTAACTTTCATGGTCATCTAAACTTAGTGTTACAATATTTTGTTTTGTTTTTTTGGCATTTTAATAATAGATAATACAGTTATTTACAACAGTGTACAAACATTATAATGATACAATAGAATCGGTTATATTATAATATAATAATAATAGTACAACAGGTATATAATATTAAATAAAAAAATGCGGTCCATATGGTAAAATAAATTCAAGACGGTTAAATGTTTTTGAATTACCTAGGTATTTTTGTTGAGTGAGAAAATCACGTGGTCGTCCACGTTTGAGCTAAGTATGACTCAAACTCAATACAATTTTGAATTACATTAGATAATACTAAGTCGAAAAATCTAACATTTTTGCATAATGTTTAAGACCCGTTTATCGGCTCGTAATTACTAAAGCACATTTTTCATGTTTCGAATGGATACTAAAGAAATAATGTAGCGTACTATATATTGTGCTTGTTATTTAACTTACACATTTAAAAATAATATGACTTTCGGAAAATTTACTCTCTGCGTTTGTGTGCCAATCGCGCACAGTGCGGTTCGTATATTTCGAGACAGATAATTAATTATTTTAAGTGTATTATCGTGTTTGTTTTTTTTTTTAACAATTTCATAATTTCAGCTACCTACCTACTGTGGTTTTATTACTGCCGATACAAGGGCAACAATTAATTGTGTCCATTAAAAATAATGATAGGATTTTATATGTGTACCTACATTTTTCCACAATACTTGCGTACAATTATTGTTATATTGTTAACTCAACTGCAAAGCGTTTTATATAGGTTGACTGAGCAATACTCGTATTAATTTTATACCTATAGAGGTATATATGGAGTAAAGCCGGACGGTATATATTTATTATTATTATTATTATTGTTGTTATTATTGACTCGTACTGCATTTCGCCTGTCAACTACATCTTAGTTTGATTTAAATGATTTATTCGTATATAACTTATTGACACACTTTCTATTAATTGTTGAAAATATGGAAAATGTTGGATGTATATATTATAGGTATATTTAAATTTTTTAAACAAAAACTAAAAATAAAAAGTAAATATTGTTCACAGGTCACTAAAATTTAAAAAAAAAACTCATTAATTGCTACTGGACATTGGACATAATACAACTATATCACTATAATGGAAATTATAATTGAATAAAGTTTTTGACTAAAAACGTGTTCTAAAAAGTCACTTAAGTCTGGACGACAGTATTTTTTTTTCGAAGTTCCGTGTTGTAAGTCTGTTGCCTTATGATTGGTTTTTTTGTATAAATAAACTATAAAACCAGTCGCTATGCTGGTCAAAAGGTTTTGAGTGTAGCTCGTCATTATCAATAGGTCACTGTAAATTGCAATGGAGGTAATTAAGTACACCTATTTCAGAGTTTATGTAATATTATATCATTAACACTAGAACTACAAAAGATATGCCATTATATTCAATAATTTACTGACTGTTTATAGAAGTTTCACTGTACCATTGAAGTATTGAACTCTAAACATTGTAAAATTTTTAAAAAAAACGTTACTGACATATAATACGTATATTGTACATGACTAGTAAAACCTAAACTATAATATTATATTCAAAACATAACTATAGGTATCCACTATGCGACTTACCTATTTTATTAGTTAATAATATTTAAATTTTAAACTAATAGACGATACCCACATTAGGTATTTCATATTATAACTGCAGCCCTGCAGGAATATTGGTTAGGGAACAATTGTAAGACGACTTACTCTGAAACACTTATAAACGTACAAATTGTTATTATTTTTAGAAATTCTACATAAGTTATTGCGAATTGCGATTCAATGATAATTTAACGCAGGTAGGTTAGGTTAGGTTAGGTTAGGTAATGGGTAGGTAATGGGCTTGTTATGGATTACATGGATATTAAAATTTGGATTTTGGAATTTGTTTTATGACAATTCTGTTGTACACATAATAATATTCTTATTTCTTAGTATTGATAAAGTTTTATAGATCTATGATTTTATAATTATATGTTATTACTAATAAGTAGTAATAACTAACTTTATAATTATAATATCGTACCTACTACTATAGATAAAATATCTATTGGATTTTGGAACCGAAAAAACTAAAATAACCTCTACATCAAAATATAGATTTCGGTTTCGGTTCCTAAAAAAGTGTATTTAAGGGTTCCGGTCCGGTTTTGGTCCCAAGATTTTCAAACGGTTTCGGTTCAAAACCGGTCAATTTCGGTACGGTTCCAGTCCCTGATCATGACACGGCTGATAATGTTCTCGACTCACTGTAAATTACGGTCTGTAATATACTAAAGCCAACCGCACGAGGTTGGTTCTGCTGAACGCGAATTCCCTATAATATGTAGCGCGTCGGTGAGGGCCGCGGGGAGACGACTGCAATTAGACATTAGTGCGATGACAACAATAATATCCTCTCGACAACTACACTGATTTAATGTATCATTTAGTATAACAATACATGTATGGTCGATGATAATATGTGTCGAACGCGTATACACGGCATTGTGTAAATGTATACGTACATATTGTAATTTCGAGTATTACACTTAGCGTAGGTAATAGTAATAACAATAATATAATATCGGTGACAGACATCGAAACTATCTATAGCAATAGCAGGATGTGATGTCGTCGGCCGTGTCGATTTGACGACGAGGAGTCGATAACGATGACGACCGCAACCAATCACCAGCGGTATAATATAATAATAATATTATTGTTATCATTATTAGGTGTCCGTTCAAATTAACGCAACGCCATTATCTATATCATTACGGTGGCAGAGACGGTCGAGTGACTTGCAAATAAGCATAATAATAACAATATTATGACAAAAAAAACGACGAAGACAAGATCAATACCACAATATGTGCGCAGGGCCTTATTTGAGGAGGGGAGGAAAATTGTTGGTCGAAAATTAGTTCACTTGGGAGTTATTAAAACTTTAAAATGTTTAAAATTTATATTATTTTAATAATATAATATTGTGCTGTTTGAAGTTTAAACAACTAATTTATTTATAGTTATCAAAAATTATTAAGAGGACGTCAGCGCACTATCATTGGTTTCTCACTCGGAGCCACGCGTGACATAGACAAAACACATTTACGCAGAATCGTTTTTTTTTGAAGTTTTAAAGTAAAAACACACATAACAAAAAGATAGAAAATATTACTATCGATTTGATTTAAAAACAATTTAAACATTTAAATTTACAAGCCTTTTGACCCGGCGAATAACATTTTATTGAAATTTAAAGAATAGAAAAAAACTAAAAAAATTTCAAATTTTAAATGTCTATAAATAACTCAATACGAGTCGAAATATTTTGAAAAATGTATCATGTATAGAAAATATTAAATTACACTTTGATGAAAATTTCAAGTACCTACCTACGGTTGATAGTTTTTGAATAACGACAAAATAAGAAAATCGTTGTATGAGAATTATTTAGTTTACTGGTTGATATCCAATGTCTAACACTTCAAATGGTTAAGTTTTAGTCATTGTCCCCGAGAGTCTTATAAAAAGAAACAGAATTATAATATCTCTGTAACTTCGGAAGATATCGCAATGGGTAAATTAATTAATTAAATCCTCCCGGGACACCGTGTATATTTTATAATATACTAAAAATAAATTCAATATTTAGTTTAAGTATAGGTCTTACTTACTCGCATAGACATACATGTCAGTGCCTGAAGTGTGCTGCAATTATAACCAAATCTACATCATCTGTAACTAGTTATGCAATTTAAATTTAAATATTTATTTTTTATTGTTATGAAATCATTGTTATTGTGATCAAATATAAAATTAGTAAAAAGTACGAAATTTACTCAATATTTCGTGAAAAGCAAACATTATCGTGGACAATGAATGGAAAACAATGTTTGATAATAATATGTACCGGGCACAGAATAATTTCTCTTAGTCGTGAGTGAATAATAAGTAAGTATACCTATAATAGTATTATTCTTAAATTGTTATTGCTTCATCTTTCACTATTGAACTTATGGACGAGATTATTCAAAAACGATAAAACAAAGTATTTGTACCTATGTGTTCCTCTTACTTAACTATAATATAATAATATATTTCAATGATAATATGTGTGTACAATATCGTTTATTTTTCTCATAACCCACACGGTATAAAAATATTTCCTAACTATGGTAAAAAAATATTTTCAGGAAAATAACATACCTAGTTGTCAAAATATTAAAAAAAGTTGCGTTAGTAATTTGGAAATATTTTAGTTATATTCTTTGGCCAAGAAGTTCATATTTTTGAAAACATTTTAATCATATGTATATATATCATATAATATGGTATAATATTTTGTTATAATGAGAAGAAAATATTTATAAGATATTATTAGTCAAATATTCATTATTCAAGCACTTAAAATATTATCATTTCTCAAATGTTGTGTGGATCTAAAAAGTATTGATGAAATTAAATTATATTTTTATTTAAATGAAAATGTACGTACGTACCCATATTATACGCATTTTTTTTTATTTTCAAACCTAAGTAAAAATACTGAAAACAACTCGAAATAAGTTGTTTGGGAATTCAGAAAAAGAAACAATATCAAATTCTAAATAATAATGATAATAGTTTCAAATGTTCCACGCTACAGCACACGCTGTTTTGTTTGACTTCGAAGACTTTAATAATCTGTCCAACCAGTCGTCCGCAAGCAATCTCGAGTTTGACTGAAAACTTTGAGATAATATTTAAACGAAAACTTAAAATGTCATCGATGTGTGATGCTCGTCTCTTTAATATTAAATTATTATGCTTACGCACTACGTAGTGGTAAAAAATTCAATCTACGCCCGCATGAACACCGCGGGTAAAAATATTCTCGGAAATTGAAATTGGTTTTTAAATTGTTTTACTGTCTGTGAAAAAAGAAATAAATAGAAATCGCAAACACTGAACGTTAATTATTTATTATTGTATGAAAAATTCAACAATCTGAAAGTAGGTAAGGTACCTATAGGTGGCAAATATTGAAATAATGAGTAGGTATCTTTTTGCTGTGAGAATCAGAAACGGTATAATTGTATAATAAGAAATGTATATTATAACTCTGTAGCTGTGTTATTAAAAATACATTTTCGAACACATATTATATAGTTCATTAGTCTGTTGCAAGTACGCTGATCGGTATAGTCTAACTGTATATATACGTTGTCGATTGAAATTTCTTTTTGAAACGTATAAATGTTGAATAAAAATACTAAATCACGTCGAGTGATAATATTATTATTACTTTCTAATGGCCTTATATGTTTTTGCAATTTTGTTTAAGAAGTCGTGTTAAAAAAAAAAATAATAATAATGATAAAACAAAACGGCATATACTACCAAAACAAACTTTTTGACCGTATTATTAGACGCACTACAATAATAATTATCAAAACTATATCGCCCTAAATGTCGAAATATTATTATGTTATAGTGTGTTAGAGACAATTGTATTGGCCCGACACAAAGAAATAATTTATTGTATTACACGCGTGTTATAATATTTCTATTATAGGCTAACCCATGTGCTGTCAAGGCCGATATTATTATTATCGTTATGCATAGGTCACCTCCACCGGATATCGATCTGCGTGGTGGTATAATACCAGCGCTAATGTATTATAATAATATATGTTGAATATCGTTGCGAATATTTTTATGATTTTGTGTTTGAAATGATAATAATGAAAAATAAAAAAAAGCGATTCGGACGCGGTGGCTAAAAAACCAGACGCCGCCGTAATACGATATCGTAGTGAGTCTAAAATGGTTTTGAAATGCAAAGGCACGCATCTTTTCAGCTAACATTTATGATTATGCGATCATTATTGACGATTTGTTCAAAAGTAATAGGTTCTAAATCGCCAAAAATTAAATTATAAACACAATTTAATCAAATTAATCACTGCCAATAGTATCTAATAATTATTACATTTATCCATATTGAACAGAATTTTACGATCGAGATACGGATGTCGATGTTTCATACTTATTACATTGTTTCGCGTTAAAATATTGGTAGCAATGAAAAAGCATTATTCTGAAAAGGATTCAATAAGCTAACAATAATGAAAATAGTAAATAAGAATGAAAAAGTTCTAATTAAATATATATATTTTCTTAATAATATTGTAGAACCTTTTCATACTAAACAGTTTCATAATTTGTATACCAACCAATGCAGAAAATTATCATTATAATGTTGTGAATTAAACTATAGGTATAAGTTGCAACATGCCTTAGAACTTAAATTTTCAAAAAAATGTTGTTCGAGGAGTAAAAACTTTGAACTCAACCCTTAAAATTGCTCTCCTGGACAATTTCGTAAAAACCATTTAGAATCTTTTCGTTCTAGACCCACGATAATATAATGTCGGTGATGCTATATTGTTATTATTGTAACGGTGTTCAGAGGAGATGTGCCCGTGTGCTTTGGCGGCGAGGGGAGGGCAGAAAAAACCGTACGTACGCATATTATTTTGTATTATATTATTATTATTATTATTATTATTATTATACATCTCTCCGCAAAGTTCGAGTGCCACACAACAACAATCGGACAATCGCGCGGAATCGGCGGTAATTAAACGATCGTGACTCCGCGAAAGTCACGAATTCGAGATAACAATGCGACTGGCCCGACTGTTATTAAATCTTGTGAAATTGTACACACACACACACCACGTTATATATATATATCGTGATGGGAGGGGGCGTAAGTATGCGTGTGTGTGCGATTTTTTTTCTCCGACACATTTCGGCCATCTCGCGAGAGGATAACAATGCGTCTTGTTACATATATTATTATATTATGAACGTGTGACGTCGTGAAAACACGAGTATCTATGCACATACGTAACGCCGATGATCGCATTCGGCTATTATTTTGTAGTGGCCGCAGCGGGGTGTGCGTAGTAGTCGTCCAAAAAATACTCGAAATATCGAACATATACAAACGTCGATTTTTAAATATTATATACGTTCGGCGATTTTTGACTCAAGTGTACGTACTACAACTATACTACAGTGGATAAACCCAATAAAACCTAACGAAAATCTCGAAGGGCGAGCGAAGTATGCGACTCTCTAGAAATTTGCCACATTAAACCGGTGTGAAAAATATTGCGCCGAGGCGTTTGGACCATATCATTTACATGGTTCATTGTGGGATAATGTGGGATAATTTTAAACCAGTCTAGTTTAGCGGATTTCCACTATAAGACGTTTAATACGAACTGACAAAACTTAATCGAAAAACAATGGAAATCGCGATTATGATTCAAATCGGTAAACAGTGTCTGATCAACGTTTGTTACTGACACAAAAGCTGTACCTATAGCTATATCAATAGATGTTTAGTTCAATCGGTTTTTTGTTACAAATTTATTATGAACGTGTGATGAAAATACGACTGCACATATTCGGCGGCATAATTTATAGGTTTAGCAGAATGTTGAAGTCGTCGAATTATACTAAAAACAAACGGAAAGTTCGAAAAGGAACAGACGTTGATTTTCAAATATTTCGTTCGGCGATTTTCAGTACGGTTTTATACTCGTGCATATATACGTACTACAACAACTTTACTACTCTACTTCAGTGGGTCAACTTAAAATATATACGTTTATTTCTTATTAGGATTTTTAAACTATTATAACATTTTGGTAGAAAAGTAATAAATGTGAGTTCAATTATTACAAGAGTATGCACAACATATTAAAGGTCGAAATCAAATCACAGTTTAATGGTACATCGGATTTTATACTTACTGAAAATCTCAACTGCTCGCGTGTAGTTTATACTATATAGAATGACGTAAATATTATATGCATAGACGTCTCTCGTATACGACTATGAATAAAACCTAGACATGTTCCGGGTACCCGGCAATTTTATTACTCGATGGCCGGGTACTCGATATCATAATTATTAAGACACGGCTTTTGACTTGGTACCCGGCGTAATACCTACATTTTTACCCGGCCCTTACTCTGTACCCGGCAAAATACTACATTTTTACTCGACTCGTATCCAATGGCAAACGCTGATAATCTATTTATAAATATATGCATAATGCATATCTTTAATTAATATAACGGGAAAAATCTAAAATTCCAGGGTAATAAATTATAATTTATTTTGGTACATATTGAAATAACTGAATCGATTTACAATACCTAGCCAGTTAATTATAAAGAAATCATGTTTTTCTTCTACGAATTACAAAAATAAATCTCGTGTTTACTGTCTAATGCAGTGGTTCTCAATCTTTTTTGTTCCTCGACCCAAATTTCCCCCGAAAAATCTTTCACGACCCACGTGGTTTAACTTTTCAAAAAGTAGTTATAAAAACAAAATTTGTTTATTACTTTTATTAGGTATTTATTATTTTATAGGTTTATAATCAATATATTTTTACAAAATAATCTACTTATAATAATGAGGCGTATTAATACCCGTCGTAATAAATATATATACGACAAATTATTATTTATTACCCACGTAATATTTGGTACTATATTACTATAATAATATAAGTATATTTAATATTAATTATATATAAATTTCTTGGAATCTATACATATAATTCAAATAATTTTTCACGACCCACCAAAAATTTACAGACGACCCACCAATGGGTCGCGACCCACAGTTTGAGAAACGCTGGTCTAATGTTTATATAGTTGATACTTGGTACTTTGATAGTGGTATAATACCCATTTTGTATTTACATTTCTACTCGGCCTATACTCGATACCCGGTTAGTATAACAAATTTTACCCGGCCAGTATTCGGTACCCGGTGTAATACCAGATTTTCTACCCAGAACATCTCTACTCGATACCCGGTTAGTGTTAACATTTTTACTCGGTACCCGGTTTAATACCAAATTTTCTACCCAGAACATCTCTAATGAGTATATTATGGTGGACAAAATTGATTAATTGACGAATGACTCCAATTCAAATCGGTAAATAATGTTTGATCAATGTTTGTTACTTACACAAGATTTGTAACAGCGACGAATTATTTATAGTAGCCACGGCGGGGGGTTGTATTTGTCTAAAAATACTCAAAAAAACGGAAAGTTGAAAAAAAAACAAACTTTGATTTTTAAATATACGATCGGTTTTTTACTCGAGTGTACTACAACTACAGTAGGTAAACTTAAATATAAATCATTTATTCTTAGAAATTCTATTAAAATATTGCTTGGGCAGACAAGTGCAGTAATGATCGTGAGCTCTTGCAAGTGTATAATATACGACCAAAATCGAATCACAATTTACCAGCACCAGGAATTTTATAACTTCTGAAAACTTCTTAACTGTTTGCGAGAAGTACCTAAATAGAGTGCTGTAAATATACAGGTGGCTGTAGGTATATATAATATATATTGACGACTATAATGAGTCTGCGAGTATATGGATGGACAAAGCTGACTATCGACGAATAATAACTTCCAATTCAAATCGGTAAATAATGTTTAGATAATATAGTTAGTTACTTACAAAAAATGTGTGTAGCTATGTAGGCATTTACTTCTATCTCTTTTTTTTTAAATATAATATGTATTATGTAATATAAACAATATGCAAACATATTATTCATTTAACGTCTCTAATTTCTTTGAAATGTGTCGTATACGTGGATGACATTATAATATAGTATTTGATTTTTGACTAATCATTTTTGTTTTCTCGTTGAAACAAAAGTACTAATAGCTATTATTAGAGCTGAAGTTACACGGAAAATTTTTTTTTGCATATATTTGCATATATTTTTGTCGTTATTGCATATAAATGCATATTTGATCATATTAGAAAAATAAGAACATATTTTGCCAGTTTTCGATTTTTATATTTTCGATTTTCGATTCGAGTTTTTATAAATTTTATAACCAAACTATATCTTTTTATATATTTGTTTTATTTGTTTTATTTGTATAATTTAAGTACCAAAAGTCATATTATACATTTTTTAGAGCATATTTTTAAGTGCATATTTGTTGTCTTCTTAGTGCATAAGTGCATACATATTTTCAGGTTTATAAGTACTAGAAGTCCTCAGCCATAGCTATTATACATAATCTGATCCGAACAAGGATAATATAATATAGTTATAATATAGGTTTCAACGGAAAAAACTGTGGTAAACGGTCGGTTTTTTTTTTTTTGATTAAAATTGCAATCAACTGTAAACAAATACGACTCGAGAAAAAAAACGTTTTACACGTAAACCAAAACCTAAGGGGAAGGTGTATTTAGGCCACGGTCCAGGGTTAAGTCTGTCGTGAACATGTTAGCCCCCTTAGTTATACAACTCGATACCTTATACCTAATATTACGTCTGGTAATTTGTATTAAAATTGCTAACGAAACCGTTTTATTCGATATGAATCTATCTAAAAAATATTCAGCGAACTCGAAGGACGTACTTAAAACGAGCAAATGTGAATTACATTGTGTACCTATATATTATATTATTATTATTATGATTATTATGTGACTCCAGAAAATATAATACTTCTCGTAGGTACCCGGTACCCGTATTCGATATTAAAACATGAAATTATTATATTTATATTTTTATTTCGTTCGCAATTTAAAAGACGTATTATAGACGATAATATTATAATAGGTATACATAAAATCCTCGATACTACATGAAATAATGGACTGTTAAGAGCATCGGTTTTATTTTGAAATAATACGGGTATTAATTCGTGGACTTGGTATTATTTTTTAAATCGTATTACTTCGTGAACTCGACCGTCTGAGCCGCACAACAAAGTACACCCGACAAACCCTACCTATATTGCGCAATGACTATTATACAGGGTCATTCACCAGCAGGCTCCATCCCCGTTTTTATGTATTTTTATTGAATTTATCGAAGTTTTTATTGTTGGAATTTTTAAATATACCTACGCGCTTACTGTGTAACGATTAAAATTCTGTATTTCGCACTAGTTCGGTCTCACTCCGACTATGCTCATTTGATTTGGCGCACTGACAGTACAATCCAAAATCATAATCTATCAGCTACCGTTCAGAATAATTATTATAATAATAATAATTCGTGTCAAAGTCAATTCGCACAAAATTACCCGTTACAATAAATAAATGAAAACACAAATTAACTAAATTCATTGATCATCCAAGTAAAGTAGAGATTAAAACAGATAAAATGGCTAAATATTATAATACAAAAACAAAAACATTAAAACCTCTAACCGTTGGCGAAAATGTTTTATTTAAGTTAGTCGATAATGGTCCACGGGTTGAAGGTAAAATTATTTGGATTGGTAAATACCCTAGATCTCATATAGTTGAAGGTAAAAAAAGTGGTAGTTACAGAAGAACCAGGAGGCAGGAAACATATAATAACTTCTGCTTTGAGAAAGTTGATAAAGATGAACTTGATTCATCAGTATAAATGTAATTTAACTACAAATGCAAAATGTACTCATTTTGGTAGAAAAATAATTACACCCAAACGATTAAATCTCAAAATTGTGTGATGATTTTGATTTATCAATTGCTTTATTATTAGTTATTATCATGTTCATTTCATTTTTCGTATTATTATTATTATTTATATTATATACGAAACGTGTTAAGTTAGCTACTAAGTAATTATTAACTTTTCATAACTCAAGTTGTTATTTTGAATATAAATCTGTTAATCATTTATTTTTTTTTAAAAAGAAGAAAAAGAAGAAAGATGTAGTATAAATTATTGTTTATTATCATTCTGTATTCTGTATCACAGCCAGTCAAACAGACTAACATGTTGTAAGTAGTCGTCTATCGTAGTCATATTATAAATCATGTATTATTATATTATTAAATCTAAAAAACATTATCAATAAATTAAATAAGTATTCTTATGTTAATAAGAATCGCAACACTTTCTAAGATGCTTATCATATTGTATTATAAATTCCACTATAAAAGAGTTCCACGTTCTACTATTGTGGCCTCTTTAAAATAATGCCCCTAAATAAAAAATGTATAATATCTCAAACTTTACATTTTTGTATAAACTATAACATACTATCAAAGATTGTCCTGAAATTATCGAGCGTTTATATTTCAAAGTTAACCAATCAAATTCCAGAAACAATTCATTATTTTGTCTCGCCTCTATACTTCTTCAAATTATATGCTCCTATATGACGTGCTATTATGTCTGCAGGTAATTCAAATAAAAGTTTGGATTTATTTAATACTACATTATTCAATTTGTCTGCAAATATTTGATTTAACTTTTGTTTTTATTTTTTTTTACTTTATTATTAGTATACATATTACTCTCTCTTTTTTCCTCTTACCTATGTTTATCACACTATTGTTCTCTTAACTAATTATGTTATCCACATCACATCATATTTATGAATTTCTAAGTCTACTTAGTTATTTAGTATTTATATATTATTTTTCGTTGACTATTATTTCTAACATTACTTGTTACATTATATATGTACACCACTCTCATAATATTTTATTTAAGTAATTGAAAATTTTTTTTCCGTGAATAATGAATTATTATTAATTATTATTATTCAAGACCACATTTTAAATTCTTGAGATATTTTGTACTACTTAATATATGTTATAATGACGCGTACGAGCATTTATTTTAAAGTTCCATTATATTTATAAATATATAAATATATAAATATAATTATATTCAATTCATATACATTAATATAACGTTATTATATTAAATGTTGGTTTAATATATTTTTAAGGTATATTTGAATATTTAATCTTCAATGTTAATTAAACAAAAATAAATATTACATCTAAAATGTTGTTTTTTTAAATGATAATACACTTTATAATAACATTAAAAACAGAATATTTATTTTCAAATCTAAACTAAATATTAATCAACTTTTATTATTGGAAATTGTTACTTGGGAAGGAGTTCTTACCTATGTGGTGTTACTAACTACTATTTTTTAAATGTATACCCACTTTTATACTGTAAATTATTCAGTTGATAATTTTGTTGGCATTTTTTGTGTACATTAAAAATTCGAACGAGAAGTTTTTTTAGCTATTAAAATATTTTTACATTAATGATAATTGTCCTTAAAAAAATTATACAAAACTATAAAATATATGTAGTCTCAGATCTATAGTATTCATTATAGTTGGACCATTTTTATAAATTAATATTAATTACTTAAACTTTTTAAATCACCATCATATCCGGTATATCTTCCAAACCCGTTATTACGGACCTATTGTCCTTAGTACAAAAAGTAAAATAGTCAACTCATACAATATTCGTTCTAATTTTGATTTGATACGTCTAAGTTTTAAGAAAAATTTTCCACTGAATAATTTACACTTAAAAATCAAGTTATCGTTTTACAAACAGAAATCTGTGTCTCCACAAATCACTCCGTAAGTATAGTACGATAAAGTCTCAATAATTTGAAAACAATATATATATTATATTTTATGTATTAAAAAAAAAAATCGTAATTAAATGAAAAATGTGGGTGAGCACGTTTTGCGAATCCCTCTGTACAGTTGAAATTTCCTAGTCGGGGAATTATAAATAAGGATTTTTTTGTTATGGAACGTATGAGGTGAGTTCTATACAACGTTATGACGATAGTTATATATATTATTAGAATATAGTGCACGTAGAGCCAATATAAATGCGATCCGAACAGGTCATAAAACATAACCACACTGACTGCTGCAGTGTTATTCTACGAGATTTTTTTTAAAAAGATTTTCGAGTGCTCATAATAAAAATGTCACCCTTAAAAACTGGCTGCGTGCAATAATTCACCGACTTGCGAGGAGGGAAAAAAACGTCTCTCCAACAAAACTCGAAATCCTGTATCGTTCGTTAGCAGCTGTAGACAAACTATACTTGCTGCCACTATGTTATTATTACTATTAGGTTCAAATCGTTATGAATATTATAATAACGATGACGATGACGTGTGATCCGCGAGTCTTTTATATTCATCGCGAATCCATTCCGATTGTATGATATTGCACAACAGTCGTCGAAACCACGTCTCCGTCTTATTACAAAAATGAGAGTGTTTAAAAATATGTTTTGTTGATCGTCGTACGACATTTCGAAGGTTGTCTCGGCGGAATAATAACATAATTGTGCGAGAAGTATATTATAACAGCCGCGTGAGCAATGCAGTCTCGTAAAGTGCTCGAGTAAAAGTATTTGAGTAAAAGTATTCGAATTCTTTGTGAGCGATCGAATATACAATACGTGTTTTAAACACTTTTGACAAAAGTACTCGAGCAAAATATTTTAAAAATGCTTTCCCAAAGTACCTGCGTTTAAAACCAAATACTAATTTACGAACACCTATTATTTTTAATTTATATAGGTACTATCTCTATTTTAATATTTTAATCGCGTAAAAAAAAAAAATAAAAAATTTATAAAGATATATTTTTTTACTGTGCGTTATAACTAGGGCTTAAAACCGTCATCAATTTAATCGGTTAGGTTAACCGAAAATTTTTTGAACACCGGTTACCGGTTTTAGGTGGCCTCTTTTTCGGGGCCCTTTTCGGACCTACAGTTTTCTTTAAAATTTACAATTATAACAACTGAAATTAACAATTTTTATATTTAATTAAAAACGATTGTATCCAAAAAAGTGATTTTTTTTAACATTATTGCCTACAACTGTAAAAAAACTGAAAAAAATAAAACAATTGGCAATAAATTGTTATAACATATTATTATTGCAATTGATTATATTATATATTAGTATTTATAATAAATGTTATTACTTACATTAATCGAATAAAAATTTAATATAGTCATATAATACATATAGGTAATAAGGATAGGTATATAATAATAATTATGATAGTAAAATATAACCAACTATGAACCAAATTAAACTTACATTGAAGAGTTAAGGTAATAAAAATAGTAACATTTTTTAAACAAAAATTAATTGTTAGTTTATTTGACTAAGTTAATAATATATTAAACCATTTTATTGCCAATTGTTTTATTTTATTATTTTTTCACTCGATTGTAGGTAAGAATGTTTATCAAAAAATCACATTTTTGGATTCAATCATATTTATAAAAATTGTTAAGTTCAGTTGTTATAATTGTAAAAGGGACCCTATGTTTTGGCTGAAAAGTGACACTGGCCGAAAAGGGAAGGGTACATTTTGGCCGAAAACGGTGACGCCCTCAGTTTTATACCGGTCCTGTTGTTAGCGGTAACCAATTACCGGTACTAGATTCAAGATTACAGGTTACTGTTACGTGATAACCGCTTCCAAAAAATGTCGGTTACCAGTAACCAATTGAATACCGGTTTTCTAAAAAAAATATTGTACTACACCTTTGTACCCGTATGCCTACTTAATACAATATTCGTGTTGTTATAGGAATCAAGCTATTTTTAGATTTCCCAGTACAATATACGATGAGGGATACCGGGATTATCGACTATCGAGTACCATCATTACTCATTAGTCATTACCAACCAACGATAATTTATGTTATAGATAGGTAGGAAATAGACATGTAGAATACCAATTATTTGAATTATTATAACAAAAATTGAGACTAGTGAATAAAAACAAAGATATAATAGTATGATTTAAGAATAGTTTTATACCATTAGTACCTACAAGTGTGTAATCATTTATGTAGCTAAAATAAATTAAACATAATATTATTATAGTTCATACGTAACGGTAGTTAGTATTTATAAATACCGGTAATCGGTTCTTAACCGGTTAAAACATATTACGTTATTATAACTCTTATGTTAGCTGAAAAATTGTCACGGTAACCGGTAACCGATAACCGGGAGTACAAATAGGTTTACAATAACGGTAACCGATTATAGGTTTCCCAAAATTTCGGGAAATTACCGGTTTTTACCAAAAACCGGTAACCGGTTTCAAGCTCTGGTTATAACTCAACTGAAATTTCGACGACATAAAATCAGATGAGTATTTTTTTTACCAAAGGCTACGGTATAAATTGCTCTATAAAATTAGGTAACGTAAAACATGAAAATCGGTTCACTCGATTTGTATGAGGTATTTATAAAACTACTCAAATATTTTCTTGACGAGCGTTCAAATACTTTTCAAAATAGGTGTCTGTACAAGTAGGTACTTTAAAAAGTACCTTTTACATGATGCTGGCGCGCTGTTTGATATTATATATTATGCGATAATATTGATGTTAAGTACCCTGGCCGGTATGCTTTCTAGTTTAAAATAAGTATATCCGCAGAATTTGGTTTTTTTTCCTTATCCAGTCATAAGCTAAACTAGGAAATTCTATTAGGACAGGCCAAATGATAAATATGAAAAAAAAACTCTAATTGCCTGGAAAACAAGTTTTTTATTTTTAAATTGTATTAAATCAGAACGTTATCCAGTCAGTATCAGGTCGGGTCATGGCTTGATCCGAAGTTTCACCAATTCTTATTCTTATAACTAATTGTCGCCCACTGCTCCTGTACAATAATAGGTATGTATCAGGTAAATTGTTTTCAGGAAACTATTATTGAAAGTATAAAATATGTTTTTTTTGTAACTATGTTTTTAACAATATACAATTTTTTAGAAAAAAAATACTTGGTGGGGGGTGGGGCGGCTTCTAGGGCCAGGTGTGTG